>NW_027206027.1:600000-865351 GCF_024711535.1 Dipodomys merriami
CTAGGCAGGCGCAATTGTGCAGCAATGCAAACTGCATAACCTGGCCAAATTTCACGGGTGTACAAGAAACCACGGGGGATTTACAAGGAGATGTTCACCCGGAACAGCCGGAGGCCTGCAGGCAGCAAAATTCCGGAATCCTTCTGAAGAAGCCTTGAAAGCAATGAAACGCTCTTATGTTGCCATAACTCAGAACCTCATTCTGAGTGTTCCCAGCACAGATCATTCGGCTGAACACAACCGTGGACTAATTAGAGCCAGATGTAAGCAGTGCCGTCCATAGTGCTGGATGGACAGTGGTCGCATGACCAACAACTGAGCTGTAGTTCTCAACACTTTCAGAAAGTGCCCTAAGTTTAGCTTCAGCTTACTGCTCCGGTTGAGTCGATTGTAGCTGGCAAAGCTGGAATCATTAGCACTCAGGTGAGAAGAATGGGAAGCAGATATACTCAGTCCGCTGGCAGTGTCCTACAGGGAAAAGTCTATCTGGCTGCCACGCCTGAAAGTTTGTAACCGGGGCAGAGCTAGGCAGGCGCAATTGTGCAACAGTGCAAACTGCATAACCTGGCCAAATTTGACGGGTGTACAAGAAACAACGGGGGATGTACAAGGAGATGTTCACCCGGCACAGCCAGAGGCCTGCCGGCAGCAATATTCCGGAATTCTTCTTAAGAAGCCTTGAAAGCAGTGAAACTCTCCTATGTTGCAATAACTCAGAACCTCATTCTGAGTGTTCCCGGCAGAGGTCATTTGGCTGAACTCATCCGTGGACTAATTAGAGCCAGATGTAGGCAGTAGAATAATTAGAGCCAGATGTGGGCAATGGACTAATTAGAGCCAGATATAGGCAGTGTTTTCGATCGGAAAACAACTGAGCTTTAGTTCTCCAAACTTTCACAAATTGCCATAAGTTGAGGTTCAACTTACTGCTCCGGTTGAGTAGAATGTAGCCTTCAAAGCTGGAATCAGTAGCACTCAGGTGAGAAGAACGAGAAGCAGGTAGACCCAGTCCGCTGGCAGTGTCCTACGGGGAGCAGCCTTTCTGGCTGGCACGCCTGAATGTTTGTAACCACAGCAGAGCTATGCAGGCGGAATTGTGCAGCAATGCAAACTGCATAACCTGGCCAAATTTCACGGGTGTACAAGAAACCACGGAGGATTTACAAGGGGATTTCACCTGGAACAGGCAGAGGCCTGCCGGAAGCAAGATTCCGGAATTCTTCCTGTGAAACCTTGAAAGCAGTGAAACGCACCTAGTTTGCAATAACTCAGAACCTCATTCTGAGTGTTCCCGGCAGAGATCATTCGGCTGAACACAACTGTGGACTAATTAGAGCCAGATATAGGCAGTGCCGTCCATAGTGCTGGATGGATATTGGTGGCGTGCCAAACACCTGAGATCTAGTTCACAACACTTTCACAAAGTGCCATACGTTGAGGTTCTACTTACTGCTCCGGTTGAGTAGAGTGTAGCCGTCAAAGGTGGAATCAGTAGCACTCATGTGATAAGAATGGAAAGCAGATATACCCAGTTCCTGGCAGTGTCTTACGGGGACCAGCCTATCTGGCTGCCACGCCTGATTGTTTGCAACCGCGGCAGCGGTACACAGGCGCAATTGTGCAGCAATGCAAACTGCATAACCTCCCCAAATTTCAGGGGTGTACAAGAAACCACGGGGGATTTACAAGGAGATGTTCACCCTGAACTGCAGGAGGCCTGGCGGCAGCAAGATTCTGTAATTCTTCCTAAGAAGCCTTGAAAGCAGTGAAACGCTCCTATGTTGCAATAACTCAAAACCTCATTTTGAGTGCTCCCGACAGAGGTCATTCGGCTGAACACAACCGAGGACTAATTATAGCTAGATGTAGGCAGTGCCGTCCATAGTGCTGGGCGGACAGTGGTCGCATGCTAAACAACTGAGGTCTAGTTCTCCAAACGTTCACATAGTGCCATAAGTTGAGGTTCAACTTACTGCTTCGGTTGAGTAGAGTGTAGCCGTCAAACTGGAATCAGTAGCACTCAGGTGAGAAGAACGAGAAGCAGATATACCCACTCCGCTGGCAGTGACCTACGGGGAACAGCCTATCTGGCTGATACGTCTGAATGTTTACAACCGCGACAGAGCTAGACAGTCGCAATTATGCAGCAATGCAAACTGCATAACCTGGCCAAATTTCACGGGTGTACAAGAAACCTCGAGGAAATACAAGGAGATGTTCACCCGGAACAGCCGGAGTTCTGCCGGCAGCAATTTCCGGAATTCTTAATAAGAAGCATTGAACGCAGTGAAACGCTCCTATGTTGCAATAACTCAGCACCTTATTCTGAGTGTTCCCGGCAGAGGTCATTCGGCTGAACACAACCGTGGACTAATTAGAGCCAGATGTATGCAGTGTCGTCCATAGTGCTGGTTGGACAGTGGTGGCGTGTCAAACAACTGCGATCTAGTTCTCAACACTTTCACAAAGTGCCATAAGTTGAGGTTCAACTTACTCCTCCGGTTGAGTAGAGTGTAGCCGTCAAAGCTGGAATCAGTAGCACTCAGGTGAGAAGAACGGGAAGCAGATAGACCCAGTCCGCTGGTAGTGTCCTATGGGGACCAGCCTATCTGGCTGCCACGCCTGAATGTTTGCAACCGTGGCAGAGCCAGGCAGGCACAATTGTGCAGCAATGCAAACTGCATAACCTGGCCAAATTTCACGGGTGTACAAGAAACCACGGGGGATTTTCAAGGAGATGTTCACCTGGAACAGCCGGAGGCTTGCCCGCAGCAAGATTCCGGAATTCTTCCTGTGAAGCCTTGAAAGCAGTGAAACGCTCCTCTGTTGCAATAAGTCAGAACCTTATTCTGAGTGTTCCCGGCAGAGGTCATTCGGCTGATCCCAACCGTGAACAAACTAGAGCCAGATGTATGCATTGCCGTCCATAGTGCTGGATGGACACTGCCGGTTAAGTGGAGTATAGCCGTCAAAGCTAGAATCAGTAGCACTCAGGTGAGAAGAACGGGAAGCAGATATACCCAGTCCGCTGGCAGTGTCCTACAGGGACCAGCCTATCTGGCTGCCACGCCAGAATGTTTACAACCGCGGCAGAGCTACGAGGGCGCAATTGTGCAGCAATGCAAACTGCATAACCTGGCCAAATTTCACGGGTGTACAAGAAACCACGGGGGATTTACAAAGAGATGTTCACCCGGAACAGCCGGAGGCCTGCCGGCAGCAAGATTCCGGAATTCTTCCTGTGAAGCCTTGAAAGCAGTTAAACGCTCCTATGTTGCAATAACTCAGAACCTGATTCTGAGTGTTCCCAGCAGAGGTCATTCGGCTGAAGACAACCATGGACTAATTACAGCCAAATGTAGGCAGTGCCGTCCATAGTGCTGGATGGACAATGGTGGCGTGCCAAAAAACAGAGCTCTAGTTCTCAACACTTGTACAAAGTGCCCTAATTTGAGGTTCAACTTACTGTTCCGGTTGAGTAGAGTGTCGCCGTCAAAGCTGGCATCAGTAGCACTCCGGTGAGAAGATCGGGAAGCAGATATACCCAGTCTGCTGGCAGTGTCCTACGGGGACCAGCCTATCTGGCTGCCACGCCTGAATGTTTGCAATCGCGACAGAGTTTGGCAGGCGCAATTGTGCAGCAATGCAAACTGCATAAACTGGCCAAATTCTATGGGTGTACAAGAAACTACGGGGGATTTACAAGGAGATGTCCACCCGGAACAGCCAGAGGCCTGTCGGCAGCAACATTCCGGAATCCTTCCTAAGAAACCTTGAAAGCAGTGAAACGCTCCTATGTGGCAATAACTCAGAACCTCATTCTGAGTGTTCCCGGCAGAGGTCATTCGACTGAACACAACCGTGGACTACTTAGAGCCTGATGTATGCAGTGCCGTCCATAGTGCAGGATGGACAGTGGTGGTGTGCAAAACAACTGAGCTCTAGTTCTCAACACTTTCACAAAGTGCCATAAGTTGAGGTTCAACTTACTGCTGCGGTTGAGTAGAGTGTAGCCGTCAAAGCTGGAATCAGTAGCACTCAGGTGAGAAGAACGGGAAGCAGATATACCCAGTCCGCTGGCAATGTATTACGGGGACCAGCCTATCTGGCTGCCACGCCTGAATGTGTGCAAGCCCGGCAGAGCTAGGCAGGGGCAATTGTGCAGCAATGCAAACTGCATAACCTGGCCAAATTTCATGGGTGTACAAGAAACCACAGGGATTTACAAGGAGATGTTCACCCGGAACAGCCGGAGACCTGCTGGCAGCAAAATTCCGGAATTCTTGTAAGAAGCCTTGAAAGCAGTGAAACGCTCCTAGTTTGCAATAACTCAGAACTTCATTCTGAGTGTTCCCGGCAGAGTTCATTCGGCTGAACACAACTGTGGACTAATTAGAGCCAGATGTAGTCAGTGCCGTCCATAGTGCTGGATGTACAGTGGTGGCGTGCCAAACACCTGAGATCTAGTTCTCAACACTTTCACAAAGTGCCATAATTTGAGGTTCAACCTACTACTCCGGTTGAGTAGAGTGTAGCCGTCAAAGCTCGAATCAGTAGCACTCAGGTGAGAAGAATGGGAAGCAGATATACCCAGTCCGCTGGCAGTGTCCTACAGGGACCAGCCCATCTGGCTGCCACGCCTAAATGTTTGCAACCGTGGCAGGGGTAGACAGGCGCAATTGTGTAGCAATGCAAACTGCATAACCTCCCCAAATTTCAGGGGTGTACAAGAAACCACGGGGCATTTACATGGACATGTTCACCCGGAACAGCCGTAGGCCTGCCGGCAGCAACCTTCCAGAATCCATCATGAGAAGCCTTGAAAGCATTGAAACGCTCCTATGTTGCAATAACTCACAACCTCATTCCGAGTGTTCCCGGCAGAGGTCATTCGGCTGAACACAACCGTGGACTAATTAGAGCCAGATGTAGGCACTGTTGTCCTTAGTGCTGGATGGACAGTGTTGGCGTGCCAAACAACCGAGCCCTAGTTCTCAACACTTTCACAAAGTGCCATAAGTTGAGGTAAAACTTACTGCTCCCGTTGAGTAGAGTGTAGCCGTCAAAGCAGGAATCAGGAGCACGCAGGTGAGAAGAATGGGAAGCAGATATACCCAGTCCGCTTGTAGTGTCCTACTGGGTCCAGCCTATCTGGCTGCCACGACTGAATGTTTGCAACCTCGGCAGAGCTAGGCAGGCACAATTGTGCAGCAATGCAAACTGCATAACCTGGCCAAAATTCACGGGTGTACAAGAAACCACGGGGGACTTACAAGGAGATGTTCACCCGGAACAGCCGGACTCGTGCCGGCAGCAACATTTCGGAATCCTTCCTAAGAAACCTTGAAAGCATTGAAACGCTCCTATGTTGCAATAACACAGAACCTCATTCTGAGTGTTCCCGGCAGAGGTCATTCGGCTGAACACAACCGTAGACTAATTAGAGCCAGATGTAGGCAGGGCCTTCCATAGCGCTGGATGGACAGTGGTCGCATGCCCAACATCTGAGCTCTAGTTCTCAACAGTTTCAGAAAGTGCCCTAAGTTGAAGTTCAACTTACTGCTGCGGTTGAGTAGAGTGTAGCCGTCAAAGCTGGAATCAGTAGCACACAGGTGAGAAGAACGTGAAGCAGATACACCCAGTCCGCTGGCAGTGTCCTATGGGGAGCAGCCTATCTGGCGGGAATGTCTGAATGTTTGCCACCGCGGCAGAGCTAGGCAGGCGCAATTGTGCAGGAAAGCAAACTGCATAACCTGGCCAAATTTCACGGGTGTACAAGAAACAACGCGCATTTACAAGCAGATGTTCACCCAGAACAGCCGGAGGCCTACAGACAGCAAGATTCCAGAATCCTTCCTGAGAAGCCTTGAAAGCAGTGAAACGCTCCTAGTTTGCAATAACTCAGAACCTCATTCTGAGTTTTCCCAGCAGAGGTCATTCGGCTGAACTCATCCGTGGACTAATTAGAGCCAGATGTAGGCAGTGGACTAATTAGAGCCAGATGTAGGCAATGGAATAATTAGAGCCAGATATAGGCAGTGTTTTCGATTGGAAAACAACTGAGCTTTAGTTCTCCAAACTTCCACAAAGGGCCATAAGTTGAGGTTCAACTTACTGCTGCGGTTGAGTAGAGTGTAGCCGTCAAAGCTGGAATCAGTAGCACTCAGGTGAGAAGAACGGGAAGCAGATATACCCAGTCCGCTGGCAGTGTCCTACGGGGACCAGCCTATCTGGCTGCCACGCCTGAATGTTTGCAACCGCGGAAGCGCAAGGCAGTCACAATTGTGCAGCAATGCAAACTGCATAACCTGGCCAAATTTCACGGGTGTACAAGAAACCCCGGGGAATTACATGGAGATGTTCACCCGGAACAGTCGGAGGCCTGCCGGAGGCAACATTCCGGGGTTCTTCCTAAGAAGCCTTGAAAGCAATGAAACGCTCCTATGTTGCAATAACTCAGAACTTCATTCTGAGTTTCCCGGCAGAGGTCATTGGGCTGAAGACAACCGTGGACGAATTACAGCCAGATGTAGGCTCTGCTGTCCATAGTGCTGGATGGAATGTTGTGGCGTGCCAAACAACTGAGCTCTAGTTCTCAACACTTTCTCAAAGTGCCATAAGTTGAGGTTCAACTTACTGGTCCGGTTTAGTAGAGTGTAGCGGTCAAAGCTGGAATCAGTAGCACTCAGTTGAGAACAACGGGAAGCACATAGACCCAGTCCGCTGGCAGTGTCCTACAGGATCAAGCCTATCTGGCTGCCACGCCTGAATGTTTCCAACCGTGGCAGAGCTAGGCAGGCACAATTGTGCAGCCATGCAAACTGCATAAGCTGGCCAAATTAAACAGGTGTACAAGAAACCACGGGGGATTTACCAGGAGATGTTCACCCGTTACAGCCGGAGGCCTGCCGGCAGCAAGATTCCGGAATTCTTCCTGTGAAGCCTTGAAAGCAGTGAAACGCTCCTGTTTAGCAATAACTCAGAATCTCATTCTGAGTGTTCTCGGCAGAGGTCATTCGGCTGAACACAACTATGGACTACTTAGAGATAGATGTAGGCAGTGCCGTCCATAGTGCTGGATTTACAGTGGTGGCATGCCAAACAACTGAGCTCTAGTTCTCAACACTTATACAAAGTGCCATAAGTTGAGGTTCAACTTACGGCTCCGGTTGAGTAGAGTGTAGCCGACAAAGCTGGAATCAGTAGCACTCAAGTGAGAAGAACGGGAAGCAGATATACCCAGTCTGCTGGCAGTGTCCTACGGGGACCAGCCTATCTGGCTGCCACGCCTGAATGTTTGCAACCGCGGCATAGCTAGGCAGACGCAATTATGCAGCAATACAAACTGCATAATCTAGCCAAATTTCACGGGTGTACAAGAAACCACGGGGGATTTAGAAGGAGATGTTCACTCGGAACAACCAGAGGCCTGCCGCCAGCAAGATTCTAGAATTCTTCCTAAGAAGCCTTGAAAGCAGTGAAACACTCCTATGTTGGAATAACTCAGAACCTCATTGTGAGTGTTCCAGGCAGAGCTCATTCGGCTGAACTAACCGTGGACTAATTATAGCCAGATGCATGCAGTGCCGTCCATAGTGCTGGATGGACAGTGGTGGTGTGCCAAACAAGTGAGCTCTAGTTCTCAACACTTTCACAAAGTGCCATAAGTTGAGGATCAACTTACTGCTCTGGTTGAGTAGAGTGTAGCTGTCAAAGCTATAATCAGCAGCACTCAGGTGAGAACAGGAAGCAGATATACCCAATCAGCTGGCAGGGTGCTACGGTGTCCAGCCTATCTGGCTGCCACGCCTCAATGTTTGCAACCACGGCAGAGCTAAGCAGTCGCAATTATGCAGCAATGCAAACTGCATAACCTGGCCAAATTACACGGGTGTACAAGAAACAACGCAGGATTTACAAGGAGATCTTAACCTCATTCTGAGTGTTCCCGGCAGAGGTCATTCGGCTGAACACAACCGTGGACTAATTAGAGCCAGATGTAGGCAGTGCCGTCCATAGTGCTGGATGGACAGTGGTCGCATGCCCAACAACTGAGCTGTAGTTCTCAACACTTTCAGAAAGTGCCCTAAGTTGAGCTTTACCTTACTTCTCCGGTTGAGTAGATTGTAGCTGTCAAAGCTGGAATCAGTAGCACTCAGGTGAGAAGAATGGGAAGCAGATATACCCAGTCTGCTGGCAGTGTCTTACGGGGACCAGGCTATCTTTCTGCCATGCCTGAATGTTTGCAACCCCGGCAGAGATAGGCAGTAGCAATTTTGCAGCAATGCAAACTGCATAACTTGGCAAAATTTCACAGGTGTACAAGAAACCACGGGGGATTTACAAGGAGATGTTCACCCGGAACAGCCGGAGGCCAGCCGGCAGCAAGATTCCGGAATTCTTTCTAAGAAACCTTGAATGCAGTGAAACGCTCCTAAGTTGCAATAACTCAGAACCTCATTTTGAGTGTTCCCGACAGAGGTCATTCGGATGAAAACAACCGAGGACTAATTAGAGACAGATGTAGGCACTGCCGTCCATAGTGCTGGGCGGACAGTGGTCGCATGCTTAACAACTGAGCTCTAGTTCTCCAAACGTTCACAAAGTGCCATAAGTTGAGGTTCAACTTACTGCTTCGGTGGAGTAGGGTGTAGCCGTCAGCGCTGGAATCAGTAGCACTCAGGCGAGAAGAACGAGAAGCAGATATACCCACTCCGCTGGCAGTGTCCTTCGGGGACTAGCCTATCTGGCTGATACGCCTGAATGTTTGCAACCGCGACATAGCCAGACAATCGCAATTATGCAGCAATGCAAACTGCATGACCTGGCCAAATTTCACGGGTGTACAAGAAACCACGAGGAAATACAAGGAGATGTTCACCCGGAACAATTGGAGGCCTGCCTGTAGCAAGATTCCGGTATTCTTCCTAAGAAGCCTTGAACGCAGTGAAACGCTCCTATGTTTTTAGAACTCAGAACCTCATTCTGAATGTTCCCGGCAGAGGTCATTTGGCTGAACACAACCGTGGACTAATTAGAGCCAGATGTAGGCAGTGCCGTCCATAGTGCTGGATGGACAGTGGTCGCGTGCCGAACAAGTGAGCTCTAGTTCTCCAAACTTTAATAGAGTGATATAAGTAGAGGTTCAACTTACTGTTTCGGTAGAGTAGAGTGTAGCCGTCAAACCGGGAATCAGAAGCACTCAGGAGGGAAGAATGGGAAGCAGATATACCCAGTCCGCTGGCAGTGTCCTACGGAGACCAGCCTATCTGGCTGCCACGCCTGAATGTTTGCAACCGCGGCAGAGCTAGGCAGGCGCAATTATGCAGCAATGCAAACTGCATAACCTAGCCAAATTTCACGGGTGTACAAGAAACCACGGGGGATTTACAAGGACATGTTCACCCGGAACAGCCGGAGGCCTGTCCCCAGCAAGATTCCGGAATTCTTCCTGTGAAGCCTTGAAAGCAGTGAAACGCTCCTCTATTGCAATAATTCAGAACCTCATTCTGAGTGTTCCTGGCAGAGGTCATTCGGCTGAACACAACCGTGGACTAATTAGAGCCAGATGTAGGCAGTGCCGTCCATAGTGCTGCATGTACACTGGTGGCGGGCCAAACAACTGAGCTCTAGTTCTCAACACTTTCACAAAGTGCCATAAGTTGAGGTTCAACTTACTGCTCCGGTTGAGTACAGTGTAGCCGTCAAAGCTGGAATCAGTAGCACTCAGGTGAGAATATCGGGAAGCAGATATACCCAGTCTGCAGGCAGTGTCCTACGGGGATCAGCCTATCTGGCTGCTACGCCTGAATGTTTGCAATCACGGCAGAGCTTGGCAGGCGCAATTGTGCAGCAATGCAAACTGCATAACCTGGCCCAATTTCACGGGTGTACAAGAAACCACGGGGGATTTACAAGGAGATGTTCACCCGGAACAGACGGAGGCCTGCTGGCAGCAAAATTCCGGAATTCTTCCTGTGAAGCCTTGAAAGCAGTGAAACGCTCCTATGTTGCAATAACTCAGAACCTCATTCTGAGTGTTCCCAGCAGATATCATTGGGCTGAACACAACTGTGGACTAATTAGAGCCAGACTTAGGCAGTGCCATCCATAGTGCAGGATGGACAGTGGTGGTGTGCCAAACAACTAAGCTCTAGTACTCAACACTTTCACAAAGTGCCATAAGTTGAGGTTCAACTTACTGCTCCGGTTGAGTAGAGTGCAGCCGTCAAAGCTGGAATCAGTAGCACTCAGGTGAGAAGAATGGGAAGCAGATATACTCAGTCCGCTGGCAGTGTCCTACCGGGATCAGCCTATCAGGCTGCCACGCCTGAATGTTTGCAACCGTGGCAGGGGTAGGCAGGCGCAATTGTGTAGCAATGCAAACTGCATATCCTCCCCAAATTTCAAGGGTGTACAAGAAACCACGGGGGATTTACAAGGACATGATTACCCGGAACAGCCAGAGGCCTGCCGGCAGCAACATTCCAGAATTCTTCCTAAGAAGCCTTGAAAGCAGTGAAACTCTCTGATGTTGGAATAACTTAGAACCTCATTCTGAGTATTCCCGGCAGAGGTCATTCGGCTGAACACAACCGTGGACTAATTAGAGCTAGATGTAGGCAGTGCCGTCCATAGTGCTGGATGGACAGGGGTTGCATGCCCAACAACTGAGCTGTAGTTCTCAACACTTTGAGACAATGCCCTAAGTTGAGCTTCACCTTACTGCTCCGGTTGAGTAGATTGTAGCCGTCAAAGCTGTAATCAGTAGCACTCAGGTGAGAAGAACGGGAAGCAGATATACCCGGTCCGCTGGCAGGGTCCTACAGGGACCAGTCTATCTGGCTGCCACGCCTGAATGTTTGTAACCGGGGCAGAGCTAGGCAGGCGCAATTGTCCAGCAGTGCAAACTGCATAACCTGGCCAAATTTCACGGGTGTACAAGAAACCACGGGGGATGTACAAGGAGATGTTCACCGGAACAGCCAGAGGCCTGCCAGCAACAAGATTCCGGAATTCTTCCTAAGACGCCTTGAAAGCAGTGAAACGCTTCTACGTTGCAATAACTCAGAACCTCATTCTGAGTGTTCCCGGCAGAGGTCATTCGACTGAACTCATCCGTGGACTAATTAGAGCCAGATGTAGGCAGTGGACTAATTAGAGCCAGATGTAGGCAGTGGACTAAATAGAGCCAGATGTCGGCAATGGACTAATTAGAGTGAGATATAGGCAGTGTTTTCGATTGGAAAACAACTGAGCTTTAGTTCTCCAAACTTTCACAAAGTGCCATAAGTTGAGGTTCAACTTACTGCTCCGGTTGATTAGAGTGTAGCCGTCTAAGCTGGAATCAGTAGCACTCAGGTGAGAAGAATGGGAAACAGATATATCCAGTTCGCTGGCAATGTCTTACGGATACCAGCCTATCTGGCTGCCACGCTTGAATGTTTGCAATCGCGGCAGAGCTTGGCAGGCGCAATTGTGCAGCAATGCAAACTGCATAACCTGGCCAAATTTTACGGGTGTACAAGAAACCACGGGGGATTTACAAGGAGATGTTCACCCGGAACAGCCAGAGGCCTGCCGGCAGCAACATTCCGGAATCCTTCCTAAGAAGCCTTGAAAGCAGTGAAACGCTCCTATGTTGCAAGAACTCAGAACCTCATTCTGAGTGTTCCCGGCAGAGGTCATTCGGCTGAAGACAACCATGGACTAATTAGTCCCAGATGGAGGCATTGCAGTCCATAGTGCTGGATGGACAGTTTTGGCGTGCCAAGAAACTGAGCTCTAGTTCTCCACACTTTCACAGAGTGCCATAACTTGAAGTTCAACTTACTGCTCCGGTTGAGTAGAGTGTACCCGTCAAAGCTGGAATCAGTAGGACTCAGGTGAGAAGAAGGGGAAGCAGATATACCCAGTCCGCTGGCAGTGTCTTACGTGGACCAGCCTATCTGGCTGCCACGCCTGAACGTTTGCAACCGCGGCAGAGCTAGGCAGACGCAATTGTGCAGCAATGCAAACTGCATAACCTGGACAAATTTCACAGGTGTACAAGAAAGCACGGGGGATTTACAAGGAGATGTTCACCCGGAACAGCTGGAGTCCTGCCTGCAGCAAGATTCGGGAATTCTTCATGTGAAGTCTTGAAAGCAGTGAAAAGCTCCTATGTTGCAATAACTCACAACTTCATTCTGAGTGTTCCTGGCAGAGGTCATTCGGCTGAACACAACCGTTGTATAATTAGAGGCAGATGTACGCAGTGCCATCCATAGTGCAGAATGGACAGTGGTGGCGTGCCAAAAAACTGAGCTCTAGTTCTCAACACTGTCACAAAGTGCCATAAGTTGAGGTTCAACTTACTGCTTCGGTTGAGTAGAGTGTAGCCGTTAAAGCTGGAATCAGTAGCACTCAGGTGAGAAGAACGGGAAGCAGATATACCCAGTCCGCTGGCAGTGTCCTACAGAGACCAGCCTATCTGGCTGCCACGCCTGAATGTTTGCAACCGCGGCAGAGCTAGGCAGGCGTAATTGTGCAGCAATGCAAACTGCATAACCTGGCCAAATTTCACGGGTGTCGGACCAACCACTGGGGATTTACAAGGAGATGTTCACCCGGAACAGCCGGAGGCCTGCTGGCAGCAAAATTCCGGAATTTTTCCTAAGAAGCCTTGAAAGCAGGGAAACGCTCCTATGTTGCAATAACTCAGAACCTCATTCTGAGTTTTCCCGGCAGAGATCATTCTGCTGAACACAACTGTGGAGTAATTAGAGCCAGATGTAGGCAGTGCCGTCCATAGTGCTGGATGGACAGTGTTGGCGTGCCAAACACCTGAGATCTAGTTCTCAACACTATCACAAAGTGCCATAATTTGAGGTTCAACTTACTGCTCCAGTTGAGTAGAGTGTAGCCGTCAAAGCTGGAATCAGTAGCACTCATGTGACACGAACGGGAAGTAGATATACCCAGTCCGCTGGCAGTGTCCTACGGGGACCAACCTATCTGGTTGATACGCCTGAATGTTTGCAACCGCGACAGAGCTAGACAGTCGGAATTATGCAGCAATGCAAACTGCATAACCTGGCCAAATTTCACGGGTGTACAAGTAACCACGAGGAAATACAAGGAGATGTTCACCCGGTACAACTGGAGGCCTGCCGGCAGCAAGATTACGGAATTCTTCCTAACAAGCCTTGAACACAGTGAAACGCTCCTATGTTGCAATAACTCAGATCTTCATTCTGAGTGTTCCCGGCAGAGGTCATTCGGCTGAACATACCCGTGGACTAATTAGAGCCAGATGTTGGCAGTGCCGTCCAATGTGCTGGATGTACAGTGGTCGCTTGCCAAACAACTGAGCTCTAGTTCTCCAAACTTTAACAGAGTGCCATAAGTAGAGGTTCAACTTGCTACTTCGGTTGAGTAGAGTGTAGCAGTCAAAGCGGAAATCAGAAGCACTCAAGTGAGAAGAATCGGAAGCAGATATTACCAGTCCCGCTGACAGTGTCTTACGGGGAACAGCCTCTCTTGCTGCCACGCCTGAATGTTTACAAGCGTGGCAGAGCTAGGTAGGCACAATTGTGCAGCAAGGCAAACTCCATAACCTGGCCAAATTTCACGGGTGTACAAGAAACCACGGGAGATTTACAAGGAGATGCTCACCCGGAACAGCCGGAGGCCTGCCGGTACCAAGTTTCCGGAATTCTTCCTGAGAAGCCTTGAAAGCAGTGAAACACTCCTATGTTGCAATAACTCAGAACCTCATTCTGAGTGTTCCCGGCAGAGCTCATTCGGCTGAACTAACCGTGGACTAACTATAGCCAGATGCATGCAGTGCCGTCCATAGTGCTGGATGGACAGTGGTGGTGTGCCAAACAAGTGAGCTCTAGTTCTCAACACTTTCACAAAGTGCCATAAGTTGAGGATCAACTTACTGCTCTGGTTGAGTAGAGTGTAGCTGTCAAAGCTATAATCAGCAGCACTCAGGTGAGAACAGGAAGCAGATATACCCAATCAGCTGGCAGGGTGCTACGGTGTCCAGCCTATCTGGCTGCCACGCCTCAATGTTTGCAACCACGGCAGAGCTAAGCAGTCGCAATTATGCAGCAATGCAAACTGCATAACCTGGCCAAATTACACGGGTGTACAAGAAACAACGGGGATTTACAAGGAGATCTTAACCCAGATCAGCGGGAAACCTACCGACAGCAAGATTCCGGAATCCTTCCTGAGAAGTTCACCCAGGACAGCCGGAGGCCTGCCGGTTGCAAGGTTCCGGAATTTTTCATAAGAAGCCTTGAAAGCAGTGAAACGCTCCTATGTTGCAATAACTCAGAACCTCATTCTGAGTGTTCCCCGCAGAGGTCATTCGGCTGAACACAACCGTGGACTAATTACAGCCAGATGTATGCAGCGCCGTCCATAGTGTTGGATGGACAATGCTGGCGTGCCAAACAACTGAGCTCTAGTTCTCAACACTTTCACAAAGTGCCATAAGTTGAGGTTCAACTTACTGCTCCGGTTGAGTAGAGTGTAGCCGTCAAAGCTGTAATCAGTAGCACTCAGGTGAAAAGAACGGGAAGCAGATAGACCCAGTCCGCTGGCAGTGTCCTACGGGAACCAGCCTATCTAGCTGCCACGCGTGATTGTTTGCAACCGCGGCAGAGGTAGGCAGGCACAATTGTTCAGCAATGCCAACTGCATAACCTGTCCAAATTTCATGGGTGTAAAAGAAACCATGGGTGATTTACAAGGAGATGTTCACTCGGAACAGCCGGAGGCCTGCCGGGAGCAACATTCCGGAATCCTTCCTGAGAAGACTTGAAAGCAGTGAAAGTCTCCTATTTTGCAATAACTCTGAACCTCATTCTGAGTGTTCCGGGCAGAGGTCATTCGGCTGATCCCAACCGAGGACTAATTATAGCCACATGTAGGCAGAGCCGTACATAGTGCTGGATGGACACTGCTGGTTTAGTAAAGTGTAGCCATCAAAGCTGGAATCAGTAGCACTCAGGTGAGAAGAACGGAAAGCAGATATACCCAGTCCCCTGGCAGTGTCCTACTGGGACCAGCCTATCTGGCTTCCAAGCCTGAATGTTTGCAACCGCGTCAGGGGAAGGCAGGCGCAATTGTGTAGCAATGCAAACTGCATAACCTCCCCAAATTTCAGGGGTGTACAAGAAACCACGGGGGATTTACAAGGACATGTTTACCCGGAACAGCCGGAGGCCTGCCGGCAGCAACATTCCCGAATTCTTCCTAAGAAGCCTTGAAAGCAGTGAAACTCTCCTACGTTGGAATAACTCAGAACCTCATTCTGAGTGTTCCCGGCAGAGGTCATTCGGCTGAACACAACCGTGGACTAATTAGAGCCAGATGTAGGCAGTGCCGTCCATAGTGCTGGATGGACAGTGGTCGCATGCCCAACAACTGAGCTGTAGTTCTCAACACTTTCAGAAAGTGCCCTAAGTTGAGCTTTACCTTACTGCTCCGGTTGAGTAGATTGTAGCTGTCAAAGCTGGAATCAGTAGCACTCAGGTGAGAAGAATGGGAAGCAGATATACCCAGTCTGCTGGCAGTGTCTTACGGGGACCAGGCTATCTTTCTGCCATGCCTGAATGTTTGCAACCCCGGCAGAGATAGGCAGTAGCAATTTTGCAGCAATGCAAACTGCATAACTTGGCAAAATTTCACAGGTGTACAAGAAACCACGGGGGATTTACAAGGAGATGTTCACCCGGAACAGCCGGAGGCCAGCCGGCAGCAAGATTCCGGAATTCTTTCTAAGAAACCTTGAATGCAGTGAAACGCTCCCAAGTTGCAATAACTCAGAACCTCATTTTGAGTGTTCCCGACAGAGGTCATTCGGATGAAAACAACCGAGGACTAATTAGAGACAGATGTAGGCACTGCCGTCCATAGTGCTGGGCGGACAGTGGTCGCATGCTTAACAACTGAGCTCTAGTTCTCCAAACGTTCACAAAGTGCCATAAGTTGAGGTTCAACTTACTGCTTTGGTGGAGTAGGGTGTAGCCGTCAACGCTGGAATCAGTAGCACTCAGGCGAGAAGAACGAGAAGCAGATATACCCACTCCGCTGGCAGTGTCCTTCGGGGACTAGCCTATCTGGCTGATACGCCTGAATGTTTGCAACCGCGACATAGCCAGACAATCGCAATTATGCAGCAATGCAAACTGCATGACCTGGCCAAATTTCACGGGTGTACAAGAAACCACTTGGGATTTAAAAGGAGATGTTCACCCGGAAAAGACGGAGGCCTGCCGGCATCAAGTTTCTGTAATTCTTCCTAAGAAGCCTTGAAAGCAGTGAAACGCTCCTATGTTGCAATAACTCCGATCCTCATTCTGAGTGTTACCGGCAGAGGTCATTCGGCTGAACACAACCGTGGACTAATTAGATCCAGATGTAGGCACTGCTGTCCATAGTGCTCAATGGACTGTGGTGGCGTGCCAACCAACTGAGCTCTAGTTCTCAACACTTTCACAAAATGCCATAAATTGAGGTTCACCTTACTGCTGCGGTTGAGTAGAGTGTAGCCGTCAAAGCTGGAATCAGTAGCACTCAGGTGAGAAGACCTTGAAGCAGATAGAAACAGTCCACTGGCAGTGTCCTACGGGCACCAGCCTATCTGGCTGCCACGCCTGAATGTTTGCAACCGTGGCAGAGCTACGCAGGCGTAATTGTGCAGCAATGCAAACTGCCTAACCTTGCCAAATTTCACAGATGTACAAGAAAGCATGGGGGAATTACAAGGAGATGTTCACCCGGAACAGCTGGAGTCCTGCCTGCAACAAGATGCGGGAATTCTTCATGTGAAGCCTTGAAAGCAGTGAAACGCTCCTATGTTGCAATATCTCAGAACCTCATTCTGAGTGTTCCCGGCAGAGGTCATTCGGCTTAACACAACCGTGGACTAATTAGAGCCAGATGTACACAGTGCCGTCCATAGTGCGGGATGGACAGTGGTTGCGTGCCAAACAACTTAGCTGTAGTTCTCAACACTGTAACAAAATGCCATAAGTTTAGGTTCAAATTACTGCTCCAGTTGAGTAGAGAGTGTAGCCGTCAAAGCTGGAATCAGTAGCACTCAGGTGCGAAGAAGGGGAAGCAGATATAACCAGTACGCTGGCAGTGTCCTACGGGGACCAGCCTATGTGGCTGCCACGCCTGAATGTTTGCAACCGTGGAAGAGCTAGGCAGGGACAATTGTGCAGCAAGGCAAACTGCATAACCTGGCCAAATTTCACGGGTGTACAAGAAACCACGGGGGATTTACAAGGAGATGTTCACCCGGAACAGCGGGAGTTCTTCCGGTACCAAGTTTCCGGAATTCTTAATGAGAAGCCTTGAAAGCAGTGAAACGCCCTATGTTGCATTAACTCAGAACCTCATTCTGAGTGTTCCCGGCAGAGGTCATTTGGCTGAACAAAACCGTGGACTAATTAGAGCCAGATGTAGGCAGTGCCGTCCATAGTGCTGGATGGACAGTTTTGGCGGTCCAAGCAACTGAGCTCTAGTTCTCAACACTTTCACAGAGTGCCATAAGTTGAGGTTCAACTTACTGCTCCGGTTGAGTAGAGTGTAGATCTCAAAGCTGGAATTAGTAGCACTCAGGTGAGAAAAACGGGAAGCAGATAGACCCAGTCCGCTGGCAGTGTACTACGGGGACCAGCCTACCTGGGGGCCACGCCTGAATGTTTGCAACCGCGGCAGAGCTAGGCAGGCGCAATTGTGCAGCAATTCAAACTGCAAAACCTGGCCAAATTTCACGGGTGTACAAGAAACAACGGGGTATTTACAACTATATGTTCACCCGGGACAGCCGGAGGCCTGCCTTCAGCAAGATTCCGGAATCCATCCTGTGAAGACTTGAAAGCAGTGAAACGCTCCTATGTTGCAATAATTCAGAACCTCATTCTGAGTCTTCCCGGCAGAGATCATTCGCCTGAACACAACCGTGGACTAATTAGAGCCAGATGTAGGCAGTGCCGTCCGTAGTGCTGGATGGACAGTGGTGGCGTGCCAAACAATTGAGCTCTAGTTCTCAACACTTTCACAAAGTGCCATAAGTTGAGGTTCAAATTACTGCTCCGGTTGAGTAGAGTGTAGCCGTCAAAGTTGGAATCAGTAGTACTCAGTTGAGAACAACGGGAATCACATAGACCCAGTCCGCTGGCAGTGTCCTACGGGGACCAGCCTATCTGGCTGCCACACCTGCATGTTTGCAACCGTGGCAGAGCTAGGCAGGCACAATTGTGCAGAAATGCAAACTGCATAACCTGGCCAAATTTCACAGGTGTACAAGAAAGCACGGGGGATATACAAGGAGATGTTCGCCCGGAATAGCTGGAGTCCTGCCTGCAGCAAGATTCGGGAATTCTTCATGTGAAGTCTTAAAAGCAGTGAAACGCTCCTATGTTGCCATAACTCAGAACCTCATTCTGAGTGTTCCCGGCAGAGGTCATTTGGCTGAACATAACCGTGGACTAATTAGAGCCAGATGTAGGCAGTGCCGTATATAATGCTGGATGGACAGTTTTGGCGTGGAAAACAACTGAGCTCTAGTTCTCAACACTTTCACAAATTGCCATAAGGTGAGGTTCAACTTACTGCTCTGGTTGAGTAGAGTGTAGCCGTCAAAGCTGGAATCAGTAGCACTCAGGTGAGAAGAACGGGAAGCACATATACCCAGTCCGCTGGCAGTGTCCTAGGTGGACCAGCCTACCTGGGGGCCACGCCTGAATTTTTGCAACCGCGTCAGAGCTTGGCAGGAACAATTGTGCAGCAATGCAAACTGCATAACCTGGCCAAATTTCACGTGTGTATAAGAAACCACGGGGGATTTAAATGGAGATGTTTACCCGAAACAGCCGGAGGATTGCCTGCAGCAACATTCCGGAATACTTCCTAAGAAGCCTTGAAAGCAGTGAAACGCTCCTATGTGACAACAACTCAGAACCTCATTCTGAATGTTTCCGGCAGAGGTCATTCGGTGGAACACAACCGTGGAATAATTAGAGCCAGATGTAGGCAGTGCCGTCCATAGTGCTGGATTGACAGTGGTGGCGTTCCAAACAAGTGACCTCTAATTCTCAACACTTTCACAAAGTGCCATAAGTTGAGGTTCAACTTACTGCTCCGGTTGAGTAGAGTGTAGCCGACAAATCTGTAATCAGTAGCACTCAGGTGAGAAGAACCGGAAGCAGATCTACCCAGTCTGCCTGCAGTGTCCTACGGGGAACAGCTTATCTGGCTGCCCCGCCTGAATGTTTGCAACCGCGGAAGAGCTAGGCAGGCGCAATTGGGCAGCAATGCAAACTGCATAACCAGGCCAAATTTCACGGGTGTTCACGAAACCACGGGGGATTTACAAGATGTTCACCCAGAAGAGCCGGAGGCCTGCCAGCACCAACATTGCGGAATTCCTGGGGTCTGCCGGCAACCCCGAACCTCATTCTGAGTATTCCCGGCAGAGGTCATTCGGCTGAACACAACCGTGCACGAATTAGAGCCAGATGTAGGCAGTGCCGTCCATAGTGCTGGATGGACAGTGGTGGCGTGCCAAACAACTGAGCTCTAGTTCCCAACACTTACACAATGTGCCATAAGTTGAGGTTCAACTTACTGCTCTGGTTGAGTAGAGTGTAGCCGTCAAAGCTGGAATCAGTAGCACTCAGGTGAGAAGAATGGGAAGCAGAAATACCCAGTCCGCTGGCAGTGTCCTAGGAAGACCAGACGATCTGGCTGCCTCGCCTGAATGTTTGAAACCGCGGCAGAGCTAGGCAGGCGCAATTGTGCAGCAATGCAAACTGCATAACCTGGCCAAATTTCACGGGTGACAAAGAAACCACGGGGGATTTTCAAGGAGATGTTCACCCGGAACAGCCGGAGGCCTGCCCCCAGCAAGATTCCGCAATTCTTCCTTTGAAGCCTTGAAAGCAGTGAAACGCTCCTATGTTGCAATAACTCAGAACCTAATTCTGAGTGTTCCCGGCAGAGGTCATTCGGCTGAACACAACTGTGGACTAATTGGAGCCAGATGTAGACAGTGCCGTGCATAGTGCTGGATGGACAATGGTGGCTTGCCAAACAACTGCTCTCTTGTTCTCAACACTTTCACAAAGTGCCAAAAGTTGAGATTCAACTTACTGTTCTGGTTGAGTAGAGTGTAGCCTTCAAAGCTGGAATCAGTACCTTCAGTTGAGAAGAACGGGAAGCAGATATCCCCAGTCCGCTGGCAGGGTCCTACGGGGACCAGCCTATCTAGCTGCCATGTCTGAATGTTTGCAACCGCGGCAGAGCTAGGCAGGCGCAATTGTGCAGCAATTCAAACTGCATAACCTGGCCAAATTTCAAGGGTGTACAAGAAAACACGGGGGATTTACAAGGACATTTTCACCTGGAACAGCCGAAGGCCTGCCGGCAGCAAGATTCCGGAATTCTTCCTGTGAAGCCTTGAAAGCAGTGAAACGCTCCTATGTTGCAATAACTCAGAACCTCATAATGAGTGTTCCCGGCAGAGGTCATTCCGCTGAACACAACCGTGGACTAATTAGAGCCAGATGTAGGCAGTGCCGTCCATAGTGCTGGATGGACAGTTGTGGCGTGCCAAACAACTGAGCTCTAGTTCTCAACACTTTCACAAAGTGCCATAAGTTGAGGTTCAACTTACTGCTCCGGTTGAGTAGAGTGTAGCCGTCAAAGCTGGAATCAGTAGCACTCAGGTGAGAAGAACGGGAAGCAGATAGACCAAGTCCGCTGGCAGCGTCCAACGGGGACCAGCCTATCTAGCTGACAGGCCTGAATGTTTGCAACTGCGGCAGAGCAAGGCAGGCACAACTGTGCAGCAATGCAAACTGCATAACCTGGCCAAATTTCACGGGTATACAAGAAACCAAATGGGATTTACATGGAGATGTTCACTCGAAACAGCCGGAGGCCTGCTGCCATCAACATTCCGGAATTCTTCTTAAGAAGCCTTGAAAGCACTGAAACTCTCCTATGTTGCAGTAACTCAGAATCTCATTCTGAGTGTTCCCGGCAGAGGCCATTCGGCTGAACATATCCGAGGACTAATTAGAGCCAGATGTAGGCAGTGCCGTCCATAGTGTTGGACGGACAGTTTTGGCGTGCCAAACAACTGAGCTCTAGTTCTCAACACTTTCACAAAGTGCCATAAGTTGAGGTTCAACTTACTGCTCCGGTTGATTAGAGTGTAGCCGTCAAAGCTGGAATCAGTATCACTCAGTTGAGAAGAGCGTGAAGCAGATATACCCAGTCCGCTGGCAGTGTCCTACGGGGATCAGCCTATCTAGCTGCCATGCCTGAATGTTTGCAACCGTGGCAGAGCTAGGCAGGCGCAATTGTGCAGCAAAGCAAACTGCATAACCTGGCAAAATTTCACGGGTGTAAAAGAAACCAAGGGGGATTTACAAGCAGATGTTCACCCAGAAGAGCCGGAGGCCTGCCGGCAGCAAGATTCCGGAATTCTTCCAGTGAAGCCATGAAAGCAGTATAACTCTCCTATTTTGCAATAACTCAGAACCTCATTCTGATTGTTCCCGGCAGATATTATTCCGATGAACACAACCGTGGACTAATTAGAGAGAGATGTATGCAGTGCCGTCCATAGTGCTGGATGGACAGTGGTGGCGTGCCAAACAACTGAGCTCTAGTTCTCAACACTTTCACAAAGTGCCATAAGTTGAGGTTCAACTTACTGCTCCGGGTGAGTAGAGTGTAGCCATCACAGCTGGAAACAGTAGCACTCAGGTGAGAAGAACGGTGAGCAGATAGACCCAGTCCGCTGGCAGTGTCCTATGGGGACAAGCCTATCTGGCTGCCACGCCTGAATGTTTGCAACCGCGGCAGAGCCAGGAAGGCCCAATTGTGCAGCAATGCAAACTGCATAACCTGGCCAAATTTCACGGGTGTACAAGATACCACGGGGGATGTACAAGGACATGTTCATCCGGAACAGCCGGAGTGAGGCCTGCCACAGCAACATTCCGGAATCCTTCCTAAGAAGCCTTGAAAGCAGTGAAACGCTCTTATGTTCCAATAACGCAGAACTTCATTCTGAGTGTTTCGGGCAGAGGTCATTCGGCTGAACTCAACCGTGGATTAATAGAGCCAGATGTAGGCAGTGCCGTCCATAGTGCTGTATGGACAGTGGTGGGGTGCCAAACAACTGAGCTCTAGTTCTCAACACTTTCACAAAGTGTCCTTAGTTGAGGTTCACCTTACTGCTCGGGTTGAGTAGAGTGTAGCAGTCAAAGCTGGAATCAGTAGCACTCAGGTGAGGACAACGGGAAGCAGATATACCCAGTCCGCTGGCAGTGTCTACGGGGACAAGCCTATCTGGCTCCCACGACTGAATGTTTGCAACCGCGGCAGAGCTAGGCAGGCGCAATTGTGCAGCAATGCAAACTGCATAACCTGGCCAAATTTCACGGGTGTACAAGAAAACACCGGGGATTTACAAGGGGATGTTCTCCGGAACAGCCGGACTACTGCCGGCAGCAACATTCCAGAATTCTTCCTAAGAAGCCTTGAAACAGTGAAACGCTCCTATGTTGCAATAACTCAGAAACTCATTTTGAGTGTTACCAGCAGAGGTCATTCGACTGAACACAACCGTGGAATAATTAGAGCCAGATGTAGGCAGTGCCTTCCATAGTGCTGGATGGACAGTGGTGGCAGCCAAACAACTGAGCTCTAGTTCTCAACACTTTCACAAAGTGTCCTTAGTTGAGGTTCAACTTACTGCTCCGGTTGAGTAGAGTGTAGCCATCAAAGCTGGAATCAGTAGCACTCAGGTGAGAAGAACGGGAAGCAGATATACTCAGTCCGCTGGCAGTGTCCTACGGGGACCAGCCTATATGGCTGCCACACCTGAATGTTTGCAACCGCGGAAGAGCTAGGCAGTCGCAATTGTGCAGCAATGCAAACTGCATATGCTGGCCAAATTTTACGGGTGTACAAGAAACCACTTGGGATTTAAAAGGAGATGTTCACCCGGAAAAGACGGAGGCCTGCCGGCATCAAGTTTCCGTAATTCTTCCTAAGAAGCCTTGAAAGCAGTGAAACGCTCCTATGTTGCAATAACTCCGATCCTCATTCTGAGTGTTACCGGCAGAGGTCATTCTGCTGAACACAACCGTGGACTAATTAGATCCAGATGTAGGCACTGCTGTCCATAGTGCTCAATGGACTGTGGTGGCGTGCCAACCAACTGAGCTCTAGTTCTCAACACTTTCACAAAATGCCATAAATTGAGGTTCACGTTACTGCTGCGGTTGAGTAGAGTGTAGCCGTCAAAGCTGGAATCAGTAGCACTCAGGTGAGAAGACCTTGAAGCAGATAGAAACAGTCCACTGGCAGTGTCCTACGGGCACCAGCCTATCTGGCTGCCACGCCTGAATGTTTGCAACCGTGGCAGAGCTACGCAGGCGTAATTGTGCAGCAATGCAAACTGCCTAACCTTGCCAAATTTCACAGATGTACAAGAAAGCATGGGGGAATTACAAGGAGATGTTCACCCGGAACAGCTGGAGTCCTGCCTGCAACAAGATGCGGGAATTCTTCATGTGAAGCCTTGAAAGCAGTGAAACGCTCCTATGTTGCAATATCTCAGAACCTCATTCTGAGTGTTCCCGGCAGAGGTCATTCGGCTTAACACAACCGTGGACTAATTAGAGCCAGATGTACACAGTGCCGTCCATAGTGCGGGATGGACAGTGGTTGCGTGCCAAACAACTTAGCTGTAGTTCTCAACACTGTAACAAAATGCCATAAGTTTAGGTTCAAATTACTGCTCCAGTTGAGTAGAGAGTGTAGCCGTCAAAGCTGGAATCAGTAGCACTCAGGTGCGAAGAAGGGGAAGCAGATATAACCAGTACGCTGGCAGTGTCCTACGGGGACCAGCCTATGTGGCTGCCACGCCTGAATATTTGCAACCGTGGCAGAGCTAGGCAGGGACAATTGTGCAGCAAGGCAAACTGCATAACCTGGCCAAATTTCACGGGTGTACAAGAAACCACGGGGGATTTACAAGGAGATGTTCACCCGGAACAGCGGGAGTTCTTCCGGTACCAAGTTTCCGGAATTCTTAATGAGAAGCCTTGAAAGCAGTGAAACGCCCTATGTTGCATTAACTCAGAACCTCATTCTGAGTGTTCCCGGCAGAGGTCATTTGGCTGAACAAAACCGTGGATTAATTAGAGCCAGATGTAGGCAGTGCCGTCCATAGTGCTGGATGGACAGTTTTGGCGGTCCAAGCAACTGAGCTCTAGTTCTCAACACTTTCACAGAGTGCCATAAGTTGAGGTTCAACTTACTGCTCCGGTTGAGTAGAGTGTAGATCTCAAAGTTGGAATTAGTAGCACTCAGGTGAGAAAAACGGGAAGCAGATAGACCCAGTCCGCTGGCAGTGTACTACGGGGACCAGCCTACCTGGGGGCCACGCCTGAATGTTTGCAACCGCGGCAGAGCTAGGCAGGCGCAATTGTGCAGCAATTCAAACTGCAAAACCTGGCCAAATTTCACGGGTGTACAAGAAACCACGGGGGATTTACAAGTATATGTTCACCCGGGACAGCCGGAGGCCTGCCTGCAGCAAGATTCCGGAATTTATCCTGTGAAGACTTGAAAGCAGTGAAACGCTCCTATGTTGCAATAATTCAGAACCTCATTCTGAGTCTTCCCGGCAGAGATCATTCGCCTGAACACAACCGTGGACTAATTAGAGCCAGATGTAGGCAGTGCCGTCCGTAGTGCTGGATGGACAGTGGTGGCGTGCAAAACAATTGAGCTCTAGTTCTCAACACTTTCACAAAGTGCCATAAGTTGAGGTTCAAATTACTGCTCCGGTTGAGTAGAGTGTAGCCGTCAAAGTTGGAATCAGTAGTACTCAGTTGAGAACAACGGGAATCACATAGACCCAGTCCGCTGGCAGTGTCCTACGGGGACCAGCCTATCTGGCTGCCACACCTGCATGTTTGCAACCGTGGCAGAGCTAGGCAGGCACAATTGTGCAGAAATGCAAACTGCATAACCTGGCCAAATTTCACAGGTGTACAAGAAAGCACGGGGGATATACAAGGAGATGTTTGCCCGGAATAGCTGGAGTCCTGCCTGCAGCAAGATTCGGGAATTCTTCATGTGAAGTCTTAAAAGCAATGAAACGCTCCTATGTTGCCATAACTCAGAACCTCATTCTGAGTGTTCCCGGCAGAGGTCATTTGGCTGAACATAACCGTGGACTAATTAGAGCCAGATGTAGGCAGTGCCGTATATAATGCTGGATGGACAGTTTTGGCGTGCCAAACAACTGAGCTCTAGTTCTCAACACTTTCACAAATTGCCATAAGGTGAGGTTCAACTTACTGCTCTGGTTGAGTAGAGTGTAGCCGTCAAAGCTGGAATCAGTAGCACTCAGGTGAGAAGAACGGGAAGCACATATACCCAGTCCGCTGGCAGTGTCCTAGGTGGACCAGCCTACCTGGGGGCCACGCCTGAATTTTTGCAACCGCGTCAGAGCTTGGCAGGAACAATTGTGCAGCAATGCAAACTGCATAACCTGGCCAAATTTCACGTGTGTATAAGAAACCACGGGGGATTTAAATGGAGATGTTTACCCGAAGCAGCCGGAGGATTGCCTGCAGCAACATTCCGGAATACTTCCTAAGAAGCCTTGAAAGCAGTGAAACGCTCCTATGTGACAACAACTCAGAACCTCATTCTGAATGTTTCCGGCAGAGGTCATTCGGTGGAACACAACCGTGGAATAATTAGAGCCAGATGTAGGCAGTGCCGTCCATAGTGCTGGATTGACAGTGGTGGCGTTCCAAACAAGTGACCTCTAATTCTCAACACTTTCACAAAGTGCCATAAGTTGAGGTTCAACTTACTGCTCCGGTTGAGTAGAGTGTAGCCGACAAATCTGTAATCAGTAGCACTCAGGTGAGAAGAACCGGAAGCAGATCTACCCAGTCTGCCTGCAGTGTCCTACGGGGAACAGCTTATCTGGCTGCCCCGCCTGAATGTTTGCAACCGCGGAAGAGCTAGGCAGGCGCAATTGGGCAGCAATGCAAACTGCATAACCAGGCCAAATTTCACGGGTGTTCACGAAACCACGGGGGATTTACAAGATGTTCACCCAGAAGAGCCGGAGGCCTGCCAGCACCAACATTGCGGAATTCCTGGGGTCTGCCGGCAACCCCGAACCTCATTCTGAGTATTCCCGGCAGAGGTCATTCGGCTGAACACAACCGTGCACGAATTAGAGCCAGATGTAGGCAGTGCCGTCCATAGTGCTGGATGGACAGTGGTGGCGTGCCAAACAACTGAGCTCTAGTTCCCAACACTTACACAATGTGCCATAAGTTGAGGTTCAACTTACTGCTCTGGTTGAGTAGAGTGTAGCCGTCAAAGCTGGAATCAGTAGCACTCAGGTGAGAAGAATGGGAAGCAGAAATACCCAGTCCGCTGGCAGTGTCCTAGGAAGACCAGACGATCTGGCTGCCTCGCCTGAATGTTTGAAACCGCGGCAGAGCTAGGCAGGCGCAATTGTGCAGCAATGCAAACTGCATAACCTGGCCAAATTTCACGGGTGACAAAGAAACCACGGGGGATTTTCAAGGAGATGTTCACCCGGAACAGCCGGAGGCCTGCCCCCAGCAAGATTCCGCAATTCTTCCTTTGAAGCCTTGAAAGCAGTGAAACGCTCCTATGTTGCAATAACTCAGAACCTAATTCTGAGTGTTCCCGGCAGAGGTCATTCGGCTGAACACAACTGTGGACTAATTGGAGCCAGATGTAGACAGTGCCGTGCATAGTGCTGGATGGACAATGGTGGCTTGCCAAACAACTGCTCTCTTGTTCTCAACACTTTCACAAAGTGCCAAAAGTTGAGATTCAACTTACTGTTCTGGTTGAGTAGAGTGTAGCCTTCAAAGCTGGAATCAGTACCTTCAGTTGAGAAGAACGGGAAGCAGATATCCCCAGTCCGCTGGCAGGGTCCTACGGGGACCAGCCTATCTAGCTGCCATGTCTGAATGTTTGCAACCGCGGCAGAGCTAGGCAGGCGCAATTGTGCAGCAATTCAAACTGCATAACCTGGCCAAATTTCAAGGGTGTACAAGAAAACACGGGGGATTTACAAGGACATTTTCACCTGGAACAGCCGAAGGCCTGCCGGCAGCAAGATTCCGGAATTCTTCCTGTGAAGCCTTGAAAGCAGTGAAACGCTCCTATGTTGCAATAACTCAGAACCTCATAATGAGTGTTCCCGGCAGAGGTCATTCGGCTGAACACAACCGTGGACTAATTAGAGCCAGATGTAGGCAGTGCCGTCCATAGTGCTGGATGGACAGTTGTGGCGTGCCAAACAACTGAGCTCTAGTTCTCAACACTTTCACAAAGTGCCATAAGTTGAGGTTCAACTTACTGCTCCGGTTGAGTAGAGTGTAGCCGTCAAAGCTGGAATCAGTAGCACTCAGGTGAGAAGAACGGGAAGCAGATAGACCAAGTCCGCTGGCAGCGTCCAACGCGGACCAGCCTATCTAGCTGCCAGGCCTGAATGTTTGCAACTGCGGCAGAGCAAGGCAGGCACAACTGTGCAGCAATGCAAACTGCATAACCTGGCCAAATTTCACGGGTATACAAGAAACCAAATGGGATTTACATGGAGATGTTCACTCGAAACAGCCGGAGGCCTGCTGCCATCAACATTCCGGAATTCTTCTTAAGAAGCCTTGAAAGCACTGAAACTCTCCCATGTTGCAATAACTCAGAATCTCATTCTGAGTGTTCCCGGCAGAGGCCATTCGGCTGAACACATCCGTGGACTAATTAGAGCCAGATGTAGGCAGTGCCGTCCATAGTGTTGGATGGACAGTGTTGGCGTGCCAAACAACTGAGCTCTAGTTCTCAACACTTTCACAAAGTGCCATAAGTTGAGGTTCAACTTACTGCTCCGGTTGATTAGAGTGTAGCCGTCAAAGCTGGAATCAGTATCACTCAGTTGAGAAGAGCGTGAAGCAGATATACCCAGTCCGCTGGCAGTGTCCTACGGGGATCAGCCTATCTAGCTGCCATGCCTGAATGTTTGCAACCGTGGCAGAGCTAGGCAGGCGCAATTGTGCAGCAAAGCAAACTGCATAACCTGCCGAAATTTCACGGATGTAAAAGAAACCAAGGGGGATTTACAAGCAGATGTTCACCCAGAAGAGCCGGAGGCCTGCCGGCAGCAAGATTCCGGAATTCTTCCAGTGAAGCCATGAAAGCAGTATAACTTTCCTATTTTGCAATAACTCAGAACCTCATTCTGATTGTTCCCGGCAGATATTATTCCGATGAATACAACCGTGGACTAATTAGAGAGAGATGTATGCAGTGCCGTCCATAGTGCTGGATGGACAGTGGTGGCGTGCCAAACAACTGAGCTCTAGTTCTCAACACTTTCACAAAGTGCCATAAGTTGAGGTTCAACTTACTGCTCCGGGTGAGTAGAGTGTAGCCATCACAGCTGGAAACAGTAGCACTCAGGTGAGAAGAACGGTGAGCAGATAGACCCAGTCCGCTGGCAGTGTCAAATGGGGACAAGCCTATCTGGCTGTACGCCTGAATGTTTTCAACCGTGGCAGAGCTAGGCAGGCGCAATTGTGCAGCAATGCAAACTGCATAACCTGGCCAAATTTCAGGAGTGTACAAGAAACCACGGGGGATTTACCTGGAGATGTTCACTCGGAACAGCCGGAGGCCTGCCGGCCGCAACATTCCGGAATTCTTCCTATGAAGCCTTGAAAGCAGTGAAACGCTCCTATGTTGCAATAACTCAGAACCTCATTCTGAGTGTTCCCGGCAGAGGTCATTCGGCTGAACACAACCGTGGACTAATTAGAGCCAGATGAAGGCAGTGCCCCCTATAGTGCTGGATGAACAGTTGTGGCGTGCCAAGCAACTGAGCTCTAGTTCTCAACACTTTCACAAAGTGCCATAAGTTGAGGTTCCACTTACTGCTCCGGTTGCTGCGGTTCAGTAGAGTGTAGCCGTCAAAGCTGGAATCATGAGCACTCAGGAGAGAAGAACTGGAAGCAGATAGTCCCAGTCCGATGGCAGTGTCCTACGGGGACCAGCCTATCTGGCTGCCACGCCTGAATGTTTGCAACCGCGGCAGAGCTAGGCAGGCGCAATTGTGCAGCAATGCAAACTGCATAACCTGGCCAAATTTCACGGGTGTACAAGAAAACACCGGGGATTTACAGGGGGATGTTCCCCGGAACAGCCGGACTACTGCCGGCAGCAACATTCCAGAATTCTTCCTAAGAAGCCTTGAAACAGTGAAACGCTCCTATGTTGCAATAACTCAGAAACTCATTTTGAGTGTTACCGGCAGAGGTCATTCGACTGAACACAACCGTGGAATAATTAGAGCCAGATGTAGGCAGTGCCTTCCATAGTGCTGGATGGACAGTGGTGGCGAGCCAAACAACTGAGCTCTAGTTCTCAACACTTTCACAAAGTGTCCTTAGTTGAGGTTCAACTTATTGCTCCGGTTGAGTAGAGTGTAGCCATGAAAGCTGGAATCAGTAGCACTCAGGTGAGAAGAACGGGAAGCAGATATACTCAGTCCGCTGGCAGTGTCCTACGGGGACCAGCCTATATGGCTGCCACACCTGAATGTTTGCAACAGCGGCAGAGCTAGGCAGGCGCAGTTGTGCAGCAATGCAAACTGCATAACCTGGCCAAATTTCACGGGTGTACAAGAAACCCCGGGGGATTTACAAGGAGATGATCACCCGGAACAGCCGGAGGCCTGTCGGCAGCAAGATTCCGGAAATCTTCGTAAGAATCCTTCAAAGCAGTGAAACGCTCCTATGTTGCAATATCTCAGAACCTCATTCTGAGTGTTCCCGGCAGAGGTCATTCGGCTGAACACAACTGTGGACTAATTAGAGCCAGATGTAGGCAGTGCCGTCCATAGTGCTGGATGGACTGTGGTGGCATGCCAAACAACTGAGCTCTAGTTCTCCACACTTTCACAACGTACCATAAATTGAGTTTCAAGTTACTGCTCCGGTTGAGAAGAGTGTAGCGGACCAAGCTGGAATCAATAGCACTCAGGTGAGAAGAATGGGAAGCAGATATACCCAGTCCGCTGGCAGTGTCCTACGGGGACCAGCCTATCTGGCTGCCACGCCTGAATGATTGCAAACGAGGGAGAGCTAGGCAGGCGCAATTGTGCAGCAATGCAACCTGCATAACCTGGCCAAATTTCACGGGTGGAAAAGAAACCACGGGGGATTTACAAGGAGATCTTCACCCAGAGTAGCCGGAGGACTGCCGGCAGCAATATTCCAGAATTTTTCATGAGAAAGCTTGAAAGCAGTGAAACGCTCCTATGTTGCAAACACTCAGAATCTCATTCTGAGTGTTCCCGGCAGAGGTCATTCGGCTGAACACAACCGTGGACTAATTAAAGCCAGATGTAGGCAGTGCCGTCCATAGTGCTAGATGGACAGTGGTGGCGTGCCAAACAACTGAGCTCTAGTTCTCAACAGTTTCACAAAGTACCATAAGTTGAGGTTCACCTTACTGCTCCGGTTGAGTAGAGGATCGCCGTCAAAGCTGGAATCAGTAGCACTCAGGTGAGAAGAAAGGGAAGCAGATATACCCAGTCCGCTGGCAGTGTCCTACGAGGACCAGCCTATTTGGCTGCCACGCCTGAATGTTTGCAACCGCGGCAGAGCTAGGCAGGCGCAATTGTGCAGCAATGCAAACTGCATAAACTGGCTAAATTCCACGGGTGTACAAGAAACCACACGGGATTTAAAAGGAGATGTTCATCCGGAACTCCCGGAGGCCAGCCAGCAGCAAGATTGAGGAATTCTTCCTAAGAAGCCTTGAAAGCAGTGAAACGCTCCTATGTTGCAATAACTCAGCACCTCATTCTGAGTGTTCCCACCACAGGTCATTCGGCTGAATAAAACCGTGCACTAATTAGAGCCAGATGTAGGCAGTGCCCCCTATAGTGCTGGATGGACAGTGGTGGCGTGCCAAACAACTGAGCTCTAGTTCTCAACACTTTCACAAAGTGCCATAAGTAGTGGTTCAACTTACTGCTCCTGTTGAGTAGAGTGTAGCCGTCAAAGCTGGAATCAGAAGCACTCAGGTGAGAAGAACCGGAAGCAGATATACCCAGTCCGCTGGCAGTGTCTTCCGTGGTCTAGACTATCTGGCTGCCACGACTGAATGTTTGCAACCGTGGCAGGTCTAGGCAGGCACAAATGTGCAGCAATGCAAACTGCATAACCTGGCCAAATTTCACGGGTGTACAAGAAACCACTTGGGATTTACAAGGAGATGATCACCCGGAACAGCCGGAGGCCTGTCGGCAGCAAGATTCTGGAATTCTTCCTAAGAATCCTTGAAAGCAGTGAAATGCTCCTATGTTGCAATAACTCAGAACCTCATTCTGAGTGTTCTCGGCAGAGGTCATTCGGCTGAACACAACCGTGGACTAATTAGTGCCAGATGTAGGCAGTACCGTCCATAGTGCTGGATGGACAGTGGTGGCGTGCCAAAGAACTGAGCTCTAGTTCTCAACAGTTTCACAAAGTGCCAAAGTTGAGGTTCAACTTACTGCTCCTGTTGAGTAGAGTGTAGCTGTCAAAGCTGGAATCGGTAGCACTCAGGTGTGAAGAACGGGAAGTAGATATACCCAGTCCGCTGGCAGTGTCTTCCCTGGTCTAGCCTATCTGGCTGCCACGCCTGAATGTTTGCAACCGCGGCAGAGCTAGGCAGGCGCAATTGTGCAGCAATGCAAACTGCATAACCTGGCTAAATTCCACGGGTGTACATGAAACCAAGCGGGATTTACAAGGAGATGTTCATCCAGAACACCCGGAGGCCAGCCAGCAGCAAGATTGAGGAATTCTTCCTAAGAAGCCTTGAAAGCAGTTAAACGCACCTATGTTGCAATAACTCAGCACCTCATTCTGAGTGTTCCCCCCACAGGTCATTCGGCTGAATAAAACCGTGCACTAATGAGAGCCAGATGTAGGCAGTGCCCCCTATAGTGCTGGATGGACAGTGGTGGCGTGCCAAACAACTGAGCTCTAGTTCTGAACACTTTCACAAAGTGCCATAAGTTGTGGTTCAACTTACTGCTCCTGTTGAGTTGAGTGTAGCCGTCAAAGTTGGAATCAGAAGCACTCAGGTGAGAAGAAGGGAAGCAGATATACCCAGTCCGCTGGCAGTGTCCTACGGGGACCAGCCTATTTGGCTGCCACGCCTGAATATTTGCAACCGAGGCAGAGCTAGTCAGGCGCAATTGTGCAGCAATGCAAACTGCATAACCTGGCCAAATTTCACGGGTGTACAAGAAACTACGGGGTATTTACAAGGAGATGTTCACCCAGAACACCGGAAGGCCTGCCGGCAGCAAGATTCCAGAATTCTTCCTAACAAGCCTTGAAAGAAGTGAAACGCTCCTATGTTGCAATAACTCAGAACCTCATTCTGAGTGTTCCAGGCAGAGGTCATTCTGCTGAACACAACCGAGGACTCATTAGAGCCAGATGTAGGCAGTGCCGTCCACAGTGCTGAATGGACAGTGGTGACGTGCCAAACAACTGAGCTCTAGTTCTCAACACTTTCACAAAGTGCTATAAGTTGAGGTTCTACTTACTGCGCCGGTTGAGTAGAGTGTAGCCGTCAAAGCTGAAATCAGTAGCACTCAGGTGAGAAGAACGGACAGCAGATATACACAATCCGCTGGCAGTGTCCTACGGAGACCAGCCTACCTGGCTGCCACACCTGAATATTTGCAACCGCGGCAGAGCTAGGCAGGGGCAATTGTGCAGCAATGCAAACTGCATAACCTGGCCAAATTTCACGGGTGTACAAGAAACCACGGGGGATTTACAAAGAGATGTTCACCCGGAATAACCGGAAGGTTGCCGGAAGCAAGATTCCGTAATTCTTCCTAAGAAGCCTTGAAAGCAGTGAAACGCTCCTATGTTGCAATATCTCAGAACCTCATTCTGAGTGTTCCTGGCAGAGGTCATTCTGCTGAACACAACCGTGGACTAATTAGAGCCAGATGTAGACAGTGCCGTCCATAGTGATGGATGGACTGTGGTGGCATGCCAAACAACTGAGCTCTAGTTCTCAACACTTTCACAAAGTGCCAAAAGTTGAGGTTCAACTTACTGCTCCTGTTGAGTAGAGTGTAGCCTTCAAAGCTGGAATCAGTACCTTCAGATGGGAAGAACGGGAAGCAGATATCCCCAGTCCGCTGGCAGTGTCCTACGGAGACCAGCCTCTCTGGCTACCACGCCTGAATGTTTGCAACCGCGGCAGAGCTACGCTAGCACAATAGTGCAGCAATGCAAACTGCACGACCTGGCCAAATTTCACGGGTGTACAAGAAACCACGAGGGATTTACAAGGAGATGTTCACCCGGAACCGCCCGACGCCTGCTGGCAGCAACTTTCCGGAATTCTTCCTAAGAAGCCTTGAAAGCAGTGAAACACTCCTATGTTGCAATAACTCAGAACCTCATTCTGAGTGTTCCAGGCAGAGGTCATTCGGCTGAACACAGCCGTGGACTAATTAGAGCCAGATGTAGGCAGTGCCGTCCATAGTGCTGGATGGACTGTAGTGGCGTGCCAAACAACTGAGCTCTAGTTCTCAACACTTTCACAAAGTGCCATAAGTTGAGGTTCTACTTACTACGCCGGTTGAGTAGAGTGTAGCCGTCAAAGCTGAAATCAGTAGCACTCAGATGAGAAGAACGGGAAGCAGATATACCCAGTCCGCTGGCAGTGTCCTACGGGGACCAGCCTATCTGGCTGCCATGCCTGAATGATTGCAAACGCGGCAGAGCTAGGCAGGCGCAATTGTGCAGCAATATAAACTGCATAACCTGGCCAAATTTCAAGGGTGTACAAGAAACCACGGGGGATTTACAAGGCTATGTTCACCCGGAACAGCCGGAGGCATGTCGGCCGAAACATACCGGAATTCTTCCTAAGAAGCCTTGGAAGCAGTGAAGTGCTCCTATTTTGCAATAACTCAGAACCTCATTCTCAGTGTTCCCCGCAGAGGTCATTTGGCTGAACACAATTGTGGACTAATTAGAGCCAGATGTAAGCAGTGCTGTCCACAGTGCTGGAAGGACAGTGGTGGCGTGCCAAACAACTGAGCTCTAGTTCTCAACACTTTCACAAAGAGCCATAAGTTCAGGTTCAACTTACTGCTCCGATTGAGTAGAGTGTAGCCGTCAAAGCTGGAATCAGTAGCACTCAGGGGAGAAGAACGGGAAGCAGATATACCCAGTCCGCTGTAAGTGTCCTATGGGGACCAGCCTATCTGGCTACCACGCCTGAGTGATTGCAAACGCGGCAGAGCTACGCAGGCGCAATTGTGCAGCAATGCAAACTGCATAACCTGGCTAAATTCCACGGGTATACAAGAAACCACGGGGGATTTACAAGCAGATGTTCATCCGGAACACCCGGAGGCCAGTCAGCAGCAAGATTGAGGAATTCTTCCTAAGAAGCCTTGAAAGCAGTGAAACGCTCCTATGTTGCAATAACTCAACACCTCATTCTGAGTTTTCCCGGCACAGGTCATTCGGCTGAACACAACCGTGCACTAATTAGAGCCAGATGTAGGCAGTGCCCCCTATAGTGCTGGATGGACAGTGGTGGCGTGCCAAACAATGAGCTCTAGTTCTCAACACTTTCACAAAGTGCCATAAGTTGAGGTTCAACTTACTGCTCCTGTTGAGTAGAGTATAGCCGTGAAAGCTGGAATCAGTAGCACTCAGATGTGAAGAACGGGAAGCAGATATATCCAGTCCGCTGGCAGTGTCCTACGGGGACCAGCCTCTCTGGCTGCCACGCCTGAATGTTTCCAACCGCGGCAGAGCTACATTAGCACAATAGTGCAGCAATGCAAACTGCATGACCTGGCCAAATTTCACGGGTGTACAAGAAACCACGAGGGATTTACAAGGAGATGTTCACCCGGAATAGCCCGACGCTTGCCGGTAGCAACTTTCCGGAATATTTCCTAAGAAGCCTTGAAAGCAGTGAGACGCTCCTATGATGCAATAACTCAGAACCTCATTCTGAGTGTCACAGGCAGAGGTCATTCGGCTGAACACAACCGTGGACTAATTAGAGCCATATGTAGGCAGTGCCGTCCATAGTGCTGGATGGACTGTGGTGGCGTGCCAAACACCTGAGCTCTAGTTCTCAACACTTTCACAAATTGCCATAAATTGAAGTTCAACATACTGCTCCGGTAGAGTAGAGTGTAGCCGTCAAAGCTGGAATCAGTAGCACTCAGGTGAGAAAAACGGGAAGCAGATATACCCAGTCCGCTGGAAGTGTCCTACGGGGACCAGCCTATTTGGCTGCCACGCCTGAATATTTGCAACCGAGGCAGAGCAGCATTGCAAACTGCATAACCTGGCCAAATTTCACGGGTGTACAAGAAACCACGGGGGATTTACAAGGAGATGTTCATCCGGAACACCCGGAGGCCAGCCAGCAGCAAGATTGAGGAATTCTTCCAAAGAAGCCTTGAAAGCAGTGAAACGCTCCTATGTTGCAATAAGTCAGAACCTCATTCTGAGTGTTACAGGCAGAGGTCATTCGGCTGAACACAACCTTGGACTAATTAGAGCCAGATGTATGCAGTTCCGTCCATAGTGCTGCATGGACTTGGTTGCATGCCAAACAACTGAGCTCTAGTTCTCCACACTTTCACAACGTACCATAAATTGAAGTTCAAGTTACTGCTCCGGTTGAGAAGAGTGTAGCCGACAAAGCTGGAATCAATAGCACTGAGATGAGAAGAACGGGAAGCAGATATACCCAGTCCGCTGGCAGTGTCCTACGGGGACCAGCCTATCTGGCTGCCATGCCTGAATGATTGCAAACGCGGCAGAGCTAGGCAGGCGCAATTGTGCAGCAATATAAACTGCATAACCTGGCCAAATTTCAAGGGTGTACAAGAAACCACGTGGGATTTACAAGGCTATGTTCACCCGGAACAGCCGGAGGCATGTCGGCCGAAACATTCCGGAATTCTTCCTAAGAAGCCTAGGAAGCAGTGAAGTGCTCCTATTTTGCAATAACTCAGAACCTCATTCTCAGTGTTCCCCGCAGAGGTCATTTGGCTGAACACAACTGTGGACTAATTAGAGACAGATGTAAGCAGTTCTGTCCACAGTGCTGGAAGGACAGTGGTGGCGTGCCAAACAACTGAGCTCTAGTTCTCAACACTTTCACAAAGAGCCATAAGTTCAGGTTCAACTTACTGCTCCGATTGAGTAGAGTGTAGCCGTCAAAGCTGGAATCAGTAGCACTCAGGTGAGAAGAACGGGAAGCAGATATACCCAATCCGCTGTAAGTGTCCTATGGGGACCAGCCTATCTGGCTAACACGCCTATGTGATTGCAAACGCGACAGAGCTAGGCAGGCGCAATTGTGCAGCAATGCAAACTGCATAACCTGGCTAACTTCCACGGGTATACAAGAAACCACGGGGGATTTACAAACAGATGTTCATCCGGAACACCCGGAGGCCAGCCAGTAGCAAGATTGAGGAATTCTTCCTAAGAAGCCTTGAAAGCAGTGAAACGCTCCTATGTTGCAATAACTCAGCACCTCATTCTGAGTTTTCTCGGCACAGGTCATTCGGCTGAACACAACCGTGCACTAATTAGAGCCAGATGTAGGCAGTGCCCCCTATAGTGCTGGATGGACAGTGGTGGCGTGCCAAACAATGAGCTCTAGTTCTCAACACTTTCACAAAGTGCCATAAGTTGAGATTCAACTTACTGCTCCGATTGAGTAGAGTGTAGCCGTGAAAGCTGGAATCAGTAGCACTCAGATGTGAAGAACGGGAAGCAGATATATCCAGTCCGCTGGCAGTGTCCTACGGGGACCAGCCTCTCTGGCTGCCACGCCTGAATGTATCCAACCGTGGCAGAGCTACATTAGCACAATAGTGCAGCAAGGCAAACTGCATGACCTGGCCAAATTTCACGGGTGTACAAGAAACCACGAGGGATTTACAAGGAGATGTTCACCCGGAACAGCCCGACGCTTGCCGGCAGCAACTTTCTGGAATATTTCCTAAGAAGCCTTGAAAGCAGTGAGACGCTCCTATGATGCAATAACTCAGAACCTCATTCTGAGTGCTCCAGGCAGAGGTCATTCGGCTGAACACAACCGTGGACTAATTAGAGCCAGATGTAGGCAGTGCCGTCCATAGTGCTGGATGGACTGTGGTGGCGTGCCAAACACCTGAGCTCTAGTTCTCAACACTTTCACAAATTGCCATAAATTGAAGTTCAACATACTGCTCCGGTAGAGTAGAGTGTAGCCGTCAAAGCTGGAATCAGTAGCACTCAGGTGAGAAGAACGGGAAGGAGATATACCCAGTCCGCTGGAAGTGTCCTACGGGGACCAGCCTATTTGGCTGCCACGCCTGAATATTTGCAACCGAGGCAGAGCAGCATTGCAAACTGCATAACCTGGGCAAATTTCACGGGTGTACAAGAAACCACGGGGGATTTACAAGGAGATGTTCATCCGGAACACCCGGAGGCCAGCCAGCAGCAAGATTGAGGAATTCTTCCAAAGAAGCCTTGAAAGCAGTGAAACGCTCCTATGTTGCAAAAAGTCAGAACCTCATTCTGAGTGTTCCCGGCAGAGGTCATTCGGCTGAACACAACCTTGGACTAATTAGAGCCAGATGTATGCAGTGCCGTCCATAGTGCTGGATGGACTTGGTGGCATGCCAAACAACTGAGCTCTAGTTCTCCACACTTTCACAACGTACCATAAGTTGAGGTTCAAGTTACTGCTGCGGTTGAGAAGAGTGTAGCCAACATAGCTGGAATCAATGGCACTCAGGTGAGAAGATCGGGAAGCAGATATACCCAGTCCGCTGGCAGTGTCCTACGTTGACCAGCCTATCTGGCTGCCACGCCTGAATGATTGCAAACGCGGCAGAGCTAGGCAGGCGCAATTGTGCAGCAATGCAATCTGCACAACCTGACCAAATTCAACGGGTGTACAAGAAATCACGGGGGATTTACAAGGAGATGTTGATTCGGAACAGCCGGAGGCATGTCGGCCGAAACATTCCGGAATTCTTCCTAAGAAGTGATGGAAGCAGTGAAATGCTCCTATTTTGCAATAACTCATAACCTCATTCTCAGTGTTCCCCGCAGAGGTCATTCGGCTGAACACAACCGTGGACTAATTAGATCCAGATGGAAGCAGTGCTGTCCACAGTGCTGGAAGGACAGTGGTGGCGTGCCAAACAACTGAGCTCTAGTTCTCAACACTTTCACAAAGAGCCATAAGTTGAGGATCATCTTACTGCTGCGATTGAGTAGGGTGTAGCCGTCAAAGCTGGAATCAGTAGCACTCAGGTGAGTAGAACGGGAAGCAGATAGACCCAGTCGGCTGGCAGTGTCCCACGGGGATCAGCCTTTCTGGATGCCACGCCTGTATGTTTGCAACCGCGGCAGAACGAGGCAGGTGCAATTGTGCAGCAATGCAAACTGCATAACCTGGCCAAACTTCACGGGTGTACAAGAATCCACGGGGGATTTACAAGGAGATATTCACACGTAACAGCCGGAGTCCTGCCGGCAGCAACATTCCAAAAATCTTCCTAAGAAACCTTGAAAGCAGTGAAACGCTCCTATGTTGCAACAACTCAGAACCTCATTCTGAGTGTTCCCGGCAGAGGTCATTCGCCTGAACACAACGGTGGACTAATTAGAGCCAGATGTATGCAGTGCTGTTCATAGTGCTCGATGGACAGTGGTGGCGAGCCAAACAACAAAACTCTAGATCTCAACACTTTCACAAATTGCCATAAGGTTAGGTTCAACTTACTGCTCCGGTTGAGTAGAGTGTAGCCGTAAAAGCTGGAATCAGTAGCACTCAGGTGAGAAGAACGGGAAGCAGATATACCCAGTCCGCTGGCAGTGTCCTACGGGGACCACACTATCACGCTTCCACGCCTGAATGTTTGCAACCGCGGCAGAGTTAGGCAGGCGCAATTGTGCAGCAATGCAAACTGCATAACCTCGCCAAATTTCACGGGTGTACAAGAAACCACGGGGGATTTACAAGGAGATGTTCATCCGGAACACCCGGAGGCCAGCCAGCAGCAAGATTGAGGAATTCTTCCTAAGAAGCCTTGAAAGCAGTGAAACGCTCCTATGTTGCAATAACTCAGCACCTCATTCTGAGTGTTCCCGGCAGAGGTCATTCGGCTGAACACAACCGTGGACTAATTAGAGCCAGATGTAGGCAGTGCCGTCCATAGTGCTGGATGGACTTTGGTGGCATGCCAAACAACTGAGCTCTAGTTCTCAACACTTTCACAAAGTGCCATAAGTTGAGGTTCAACTTACTGCTCCGGTTGAGTAGAGTGTGGCCATCAAAGCTGGAATCAGTAGAACTAAGGTGAGAAGAACGGGAAGCACATGTACCCAGTGCCCTGGCAGTGTCCTACAGGGACCAGCCTATCTGGCTGTCACGCCTGTTGTTTGCAACCGCGGCAGAACTAGGAAGGCGCAATTGTGCAGCAATGCAAAGTGCATAAACTGGCCAAATTTCAAGGGTGTACAAGAAACCAAGGGGGATTTACAAGGAGATTTTCACCCGGAACTGCCCGAGGCCTGCCGGCAGCAACATACCGGAATCCTTCCTGAGAAGCCTTGAAAGCAGTGAAACGCTCCTATGTTGCAACAACTCAGAACCTCATTCTGAGTGTTCCCGGCAGAGGTCATTCGGCTGAACACAACCGTGGACTAATTAGTGCCACATGTAGGCAGTGCCGTCCATAGTGCTGGATGGACAGTGGTGGCGTGCCAAACAACTGAGCTCTAGTTCTCAACACTTTCTTGTAGTGCCATAAGTTGAGTTTCATCGTATTGCTCCGGTTGAGTAGAGTGTAGCCGTCAAAGCTGAAATCAGTAGCACTCAGGTGAGAAGAACGGGAAGCAGATATACCCAGTCCGCTGGCAGTGTCCTATGTGACCATCCTATCTGGCTGCCTCGCCTGAATGTTTGCAACCGCGGCAGAGCTAGGCAGGCACAATTGTGCAGCAATACAAACTGCATAACCTGGCCAAATTTCACGAGTGTACAAGAAACCACGGGGATTTACAAGGAGATGTTCACCCAGAACAACCAGAGGCCTACCGGCAGCAAGATTCCGGAATTCTTTCTAAGAAGCCTTGAAAGCAGTGAAATGCTCCTATGTTGCAATAAGTCAGAACCTCATTCTGAGTGTTCCCGGCAGAGGTCATTCCGCTGAACACAACCGTGGACTAATTAGAGCCAGATGTAGGCAGTGCCGTCCGTAGTGCTGGATGGACAGTGGTGGCGTGCCAAACAATTGAGCTCTAGTTCTCAACACTTTCACAAAGTGCCATAAGTTGAGGTTCAAATTACTGCTCCGGTTGAGTAGAGTGTAGCCGTCAAAGTTGGAATCAGTAGTACTCAGTTGAGAACAACGGGAATCACATAGACCCAGTCCGCTGGCAGTGTCCTACGGGGACCAGCCTATCTGGCTGCCACACCTGCATGTTTGCAACCGTGGCAGAGCTAGGCAGGCACAATTGTGCAGAAATGCAAACTGCATAACCTGGCCAAATTTCACAGGTGTACAAGAAAGCACGGGGGATATACAAGGAGATGTTTGCCCGGAATAGCTGGAGTCCTGCCTGCAGCAAGATTCGGGAATTCTTCATGTGAAGTCTTAAAAGCAATGAAACGCTCCTATGTTGCCATAACTCAGAACCTCATTCTGAGTGTTCCCGGCAGAGGTCATTTGGCTGAACATAACCGTGGACTAATTAGAGCCAGATGTAGGCAGTGCCGTATATAATGCTGGATGGACAGTTTTGGCGTGCCAAACAACTGAGCTCTAGTTCTCAACACTTTCACAAATTGCCATAAGGTGAGGTTCAACTTACTGCTCTGGTTGAGTAGAGTGTAGCCGTCAAAGCTGGAATCAGTAGCACTCAGGTGAGAAGAACGGGAAGCACATATACCCAGTCCGCTGGCAGTGTCCTAGGTGGACCAGCCTACCTGGGGGCCATGCCTGAATTTTTGCAACCGCGTCAGAGCTTGGCAGGAACAATTGTGCAGCAATGCAAACTGCATAACCTGGCCAAATTTCACGTGTGTATAAGAAACCACGGGGGATTTAAATGGAGATGTTTACCCGAAGCAGCCGGAGGATTGCCTGCAGCAACATTCCGGAATACTTCCTAAGAAGCCTTGAAAGCAGTGAAACGCTCCTATGTGACAACAACTCAGAACCTCATTCTGAATGTTTCCGGCAGAGGTCATTCGGTGGAACACAACCGTGGAATAATTAGAGCCAGATGTAGGCAGTGCCGTCCATAGTGCTGGATTGACAGTGGTGGCGTTCCAAACAAGTGACCTCTAATTCTCAACACTTTCACAAAGTGCCATAAGTTGAGGTTCAACTTACTGCTCCGGTTGAGTAGAGTGTAGCCGACAAATCTGTAATCAGTAGCACTCAGGTGAGAAGAACCGGAAGCAGATCTACCCAGTCTGCCTGCAGTGTCCTACGGGGAACAGCTTATCTGGCTGCCCCGCCTGAATGTTTGCAACCGCGGAAGAGCTAGGCAGGCGCAATTGGGCAGCAATGCAAACTGCATAACCAGGCCAAATTTCACGGGTGTTCACGAAACCACGGGGGATTTACAAGATGTTCACCCAGAAGAGCCGGAGGCCTGCCAGCACCAACATTGCGGAATTCCTGGGGTCTGCCGGCAACCCCGAACCTCATTCTGAGTATTCCCGGCAGAGGTCATTCGGCTGAACACAACCGTGCACGAATTAGAGCCAGATGTAGGCAGTGCCGTCCATAGTGCTGGATGGACAGTGGTGGCGTGCCAAACAACTGAGCTCTAGTTCCCAACACTTACACAATGTGCCATAAGTTGAGGTTCAACTTACTGCTCTGGTTGAGTAGAGTGTAGCCGTCAAAGCTGGAATCAGTAGCACTCAGGTGAGAAGAATGGGAAGCAGAAATACCCAGTCCGCTGGCAGTGTCCTAGGAAGACCAGACGATCTGGCTGCCTCGCCTGAATGTTTGAAACCGCGGCAGAGCTAGGCAGGCGCAATTGTGCAGCAATGCAAACTGCATAACCTGGCCAAATTTCACGGGTGTACAAGAAAACACCGGGGATTTACAGGGGGATGTTCCCCGGAACAGCCGGACTACTGCCGGCAGCAACATTCCAGAATTCTTCCTAAGAAGCCTTGAAACAGTGAAACGCTCCTATGTTGCAATAACTCAGAAACTCATTTTGAGTGTTACCGGCAGAGGTCATTCGACTGAACACAACCGTGGAATAATTAGAGCCAGATGTAGGCAGTGCCTTCCATAGTGCTGGATGGACAGTGGTGGCGAGCCAAACAACTGAGCTCTAGTTCTCAACACTTTCACAAAGTGTCCTTAGTTGAGGTTCAACTTATTGCTCCGGTTGAGTAGAGTGTAGCCATGAAAGCTGGAATCAGTAGCACTCAGGTGAGAAGAACGGGAAGCAGATATACTCAGTCCGCTGGCAGTGTCCTACGGGGACCAGCCTATATGGCTGCCACACCTGAATGTTTGCAACAGCGGCAGAGCTAGGCAGGCGCAGTTGTGCAGCAATGCAAACTGCATAACCTGGCCAAATTTCACGGGTGTACAAGAAACCCCGGGGGATTTACAAGGAGATGATCACCCGGAACAGCCGGAGGCCTGTCGGCAGCAAGATTCCGGAAATCTTCGTAAGAATCCTTCAAAGCAGTGAAACGCTCCTATGTTGCAATATCTCAGAACCTCATTCTGAGTGTTCCCGGCAGAGGTCATTCGGCTGAACACAACTGTGGACTAATTAGAGCCAGATGTAGGCAGTGCCGTCCATAGTGCTGGATGGACTGTGGTGGCATGCCAAACAACTGAGCTCTAGTTCTCCACACTTTCACAACGTACCATAAATTGAGTTTCAAGTTACTGCTCCGGTTGAGAAGAGTGTAGCGGACCAAGCTGGAATCAATAGCACTCAGGTGAGAAGAATGGGAAGCAGATATACCCAGTCCGCTGGCAGTGTCCTACGGGGACCAGCCTATCTGGCTGCCACGCCTGAATGATTGCAAACGAGGGAGAGCTAGGCAGGCGCAATTGTGCAGCAATGCAACCTGCATAACCTGGCCAAATTTCACGGGTGGAAAAGAAACCACGGGGGATTTACAAGGAGATCTTCACCCAGAGTAGCCGGAGGACTGCCGGCAGCAATATTCCAGAATTTTTCATGAGAAAGCTTGAAAGCAGTGAAACGCTCCTATGTTGCAAACACTCAGAATCTCATTCTGAGTGTTCCCGGCAGAGGTCATTCGGCTGAACACAACCGTGGACTAATTAAAGCCAGATGTAGGCAGTGCCGTCCATAGTGCTAGATGGACAGTGGTGGCGTGCCAAACAACTGAGCTCTAGTTCTCAACAGTTTCACAAAGTACCATAAGTTGAGGTTCACCTTACTGCTCCGGTTGAGTAGAGGATCGCCGTCAAAGCTGGAATCAGTAGCACTCAGGTGAGAAGAAAGGGAAGCAGATATACCCAGTCCGCTGGCAGTGTCCTACGAGGACCAGCCTATTTGGCTGCCACGCCTGAATGTTTGCAACCGCGGCAGAGCTAGGCAGGCGCAATTGTGCAGCAATGCAAACTGCATAAACTGGCTAAATTCCACGGGTGTACAAGAAACCACACGGGATTTAAAAGGAGATGTTCATCCGGAACTCCCGGAGGCCAGCCAGCAGCAAGATTGAGGAATTCTTCCTAAGAAGCCTTGAAAGCAGTGAAACGCTCCTATGTTGCAATAACTCAGCACCTCATTCTGAGTGTTCCCACCACAGGTCATTCGGCTGAATAAAACCGTGCACTAATTAGAGCCAGATGTAGGCAGTGCCCCCTATAGTGCTGGATGGACAGTGGTGGCGTGCCAAACAACTGAGCTCTAGTTCTCAACACTTTCACAAAGTGCCATAAGTAGTGGTTCAACTTACTGCTCCTGTTGAGTAGAGTGTAGCCGTCAAAGCTGGAATCAGAAGCACTCAGGTGAGAAGAACCGGAAGCAGATATACCCAGTCCGCTGGCAGTGTCTTCCGTGGTCTAGACTATCTGGCTGCCACGACTGAATGTTTGCAACCGTGGCAGGTCTAGGCAGGCACAAATGTGCAGCAATGCAAACTGCATAACCTGGCCAAATTTCACGGGTGTACAAGAAACCACTTGGGATTTACAAGGAGATGATCACCCGGAACAGCCGGAGGCCTGTCGGCAGCAAGATTCTGGAATTCTTCCTAAGAATCCTTGAAAGCAGTGAAATGCTCCTATGTTGCAATAACTCAGAACCTCATTCTGAGTGTTCTCGGCAGAGGTCATTCGGCTGAACACAACCGTGGACTAATTAGTGCCAGATGTAGGCAGTACCGTCCATAGTGCTGGATGGACAGTGGTGGCGTGCCAAAGAACTGAGCTCTAGTTCTCAACAGTTTCACAAAGTGCCAAAGTTGAGGTTCAACTTACTGCTCCTGTTGAGTAGAGTGTAGCTGTCAAAGCTGGAATCGGTAGCACTCAGGTGTGAAGAACGGGAAGTAGATATACCCAGTCCGCTGGCAGTGTCTTCCCTGGTCTAGCCTATCTGGCTGCCACGCCTGAATGTTTGCAACCGCGGCAGAGCTAGGCAGGCGCAATTGTGCAGCAATGCAAACTGCATAACCTGGCTAAATTCCACGGGTGTACATGAAACCAAGCGGGATTTACTAGGAGATGTTCATCCAGAACACCCGGAGGCCAGCCAGCAGCAAGATTGAGGAATTCTTCCTAAGAAGCCTTGAAAGCAGTTAAACGCACCTATGTTGCAATAACTCAGCACCTCATTCTGAGTGTTCCCCCCACAGGTCATTCGGCTGAATAAAACCGTGAACTAATGAGAGCCAGATGTAGGCAGTGCCCCCTATAGTGCTGGATGGACAGTGGTGGCGTGCCAAACAACTGAGCTCTAGTTCTGAACACTTTCACAAAGTGCCATAAGTTGTGGTTCAACTTACTGCTCCTGTTGAGTTGAGTGTAGCCGTCAAAGTTGGAATCAGAAGCACTCAGGTGAGAAGAAGGGAAGCAGATATACCCAGTCCGCTGGCAGTGTCCTACGGGGACCAGCCTATTTGGCTGCCACGCCTGAATATTTGCAACCGAGGCAGAGCTAGTCAGGCGCAATTGTGCAGCAATGCAAACTGCATAACCTGGCCAAATTTCACGGGTGTACAAGAAACTACGGGGTATTTACAAGGAGATGTTCACCCAGAACACCGGAAGGCCTGCCGGCAGCAAGATTCCAGAATTCTTCCTAACAAGCCTTGAAAGAAGTGAAACGCTCCTATGTTGCAATAACTCAGAACCTCATTCTGAGTGTTCCAGGCAGAGGTCATTCTGCTGAACACAACCGAGGACTCATTAGAGCCAGATGTAGGCAGTGCCGTCCACAGTGCTGAATGGACAGTGGTGACGTGCCAAACAACTGAGCTCTAGTTCTCAACACTTTCACAAAGTGCTATAAGTTGAGGTTCTACTTACTGCGCCGGTTGAGTAGAGTGTAGCCGTCAAAGCTGAAATCAGTAGCACTCAGGTGAGAAGAACGGACAGCAGATATACACAATCCGCTGGCAGTGTCCTACGGAGACCAGCCTACCTGGCTGCCACACCTGAATATTTGCAACCGCGGCAGAGCTAGGCAGGGGCAATTGTGCAGCAATGCAAACTGCATAACCTGGCCAAATTTCACGGGTGTACAAGAAACCACGGGGGATTTACAAAGAGATGTTCACCCGGAATAACCGGAAGGTTGCCGGAAGCAAGATTCCGTAATTCTTCCTAAGAAGCCTTGAAAGCAGTGAAACGCTCCTATGTTGCAATATCTCAGAACCTCATTCTGAGTGTTCCTGGCAGAGGTCATTCTGCTGAACACAACCGTGGACTAATTAGAGCCAGATGTAGACAGTGCCGTCCATAGTGATGGATGGACTGTGGTGGCATGCCAAACAACTGAGCTCTAGTTCTCAACACTTTCACAAAGTGCCAAAAGTTGAGGTTCAACTTACTGCTCCTGTTGAGTAGAGTGTAGCCTTCAAAGCTGGAATCAGTACCTTCAGATGGGAAGAACGGGAAGCAGATATCCCCAGTCCGCTGGCAGTGTCCTACGGAGACCAGCCTCTCTGGCTACCACGCCTGAATGTTTGCAACCGCGGCAGAGCTACGCTAGCACAATAGTGCAGCAATGCAAACTGCACGACCTGGCCAAATTTCACGGGTGTACAAGAAACCACGAGGGATTTACAAGGAGATGTTCACCCGGAACCGCCCGACGCCTGCTGGCAGCAACTTTCCGGAATTCTTCCTAAGAAGCCTTGAAAGCAGTGAAACACTCCTATGTTGCAATAACTCAGAACCTCATTCTGAGTGTTCCAGGCAGAGGTCATTCGGCTGAACACAGCCGTGGACTAATTAGAGCCAGATGTAGGCAGTGCCGTCCATAGTGCTGGATGGACTGTAGTGGCGTGCCAAACAACTGAGCTCTAGTTCTCAACACTTTCACAAAGTGCCATAAGTTGAGGTTCTACTTACTACGCCGGTTGAGTAGAGTGTAGCCGTCAAAGCTGAAATCAGTAGCACTCAGATGAGAAGAACGGGAAGCAGATATACCCAGTCCGCTGGCAGTGTCCTACGGGGACCAGCCTATCTGGCTGCCATGCCTGAATGATTGCAAACGCGGCAGAGCTAGGCAGGCGCAATTGTGCAGCAATATAAACTGCATAACCTGGCCAAATTTCAAGGGTGTACAAGAAACCACGGGGGATTTACAAGGCTATGTTCACCCGGAACAGCCGGAGGCATGTCGGCCGAAACATACCGGAATTCTTCCTAAGAAGCCTTGGAAGCAGTGAAGTGCTCCTATTTTGCAATAACTCAGAACCTCATTCTCAGTGTTCCCCGCAGAGGTCATTTGGCTGAACACAATTGTGGACTAATTAGAGCCAGATGTAAGCAGTGCTGTCCACAGTGCTGGAAGGACAGTGGTGGCGTGCCAAACAACTGAGCTCTAGTTCTCAACACTTTCACAAAGAGCCATAAGTTCAGGTTCAACTTACTGCTCCGATTGAGTAGAGTGTAGCCGTCAAAGCTGGAATCAGTAGCACTCAGGGGAGAAGAACGGGAAGCAGATATACCCAGTCCGCTGTAAGTGTCCTATGGGGACCAGCCTATCTGGCTACCACGCCTGAGTGATTGCAAACGCGGCAGAGCTACGCAGGCGCAATTGTGCAGCAATGCAAACTGCATAACCTGGCTAAATTCCACGGGTATACAAGAAACCACGGGGGATTTACAAGCAGATGTTCATCCGGAACACCCGGAGGCCAGTCAGCAGCAAGATTGAGGAATTCTTCCTAAGAAGCCTTGAAAGCAGTGAAACGCTCCTATGTTGCAATAACTCAACACCTCATTCTGAGTTTTCCCGGCACAGGTCATTCGGCTGAACACAACCGTGCACTAATTAGAGCCAGATGTAGGCAGTGCCCCCTATAGTGCTGGATGGACAGTGGTGGCGTGCCAAACAATGAGCTCTAGTTCTCAACACTTTCACAAAGTGCCATAAGTTGAGGTTCAACTTACTGCTCCTGTTGAGTAGAGTATAGCCGTGAAAGCTGGAATCAGTAGCACTCAGATGTGAAGAACGGGAAGCAGATATATCCAGTCCGCTGGCAGTGTCCTACGGGGACCAGCCTCTCTGGCTGCCACGCCTGAATGTTTCCAACCGCGGCAGAGCTACATTAGCACAATAGTGCAGCAATGCAAACTGCATGACCTGGCCAAATTTCACGGGTGTACAAGAAACCACGAGGGATTTACAAGGAGATGTTCACCCGGAATAGCCCGACGCTTGCCGGTAGCAACTTTCCGGAATATTTCCTAAGAAGCCTTGAAAGCAGTGAGACGCTCCTATGATGCAATAACTCAGAACCTCATTCTGAGTGTCACAGGCAGAGGTCATTCGGCTGAACACAACCGTGGACTAATTAGAGCCAGATGTAGGCAGTGCCGTCCATAGTGCTGGATGGACTGTGGTGGCGTGCCAAACACCTGAGCTCTAGTTCTCAACACTTTCACAAATTGCCATAAATTGAAGTTCAACATACTGCTCCGGTAGAGTAGAGTGTAGCCGTCAAAGCTGGAATCAGTAGCACTCAGGTGAGAAAAACGGGAAGCAGATATACCCAGTCCGCTGGAAGTGTCCTACGGGGACCAGCCTATTTGGCTGCCACGCCTGAATATTTGCAACCGAGGCAGAGCAGCATTGCAAACTGCATAACCTGGCCAAATTTCACGGGTGTACAAGAAACCACGGGGGATTTACAAGGAGATGTTCATCCGGAACACCCGGAGGCCAGCCAGCAGCAAGATTGAGGAATTCTTCCAAAGAAGCCTTGAAAGCAGTGAAACGCTCCTATGTTGCAATAAGTCAGAACCTCATTCTGAGTGTTACAGGCAGAGGTCATTCGGCTGAACACAACCTTGGACTAATTAGAGCCAGATGTATGCAGTTCCGTCCATAGTGCTGCATGGACTTGGTTGCATGCCAAACAACTGAGCTCTAGTTCTCCACACTTTCACAACGTACCATAAATTGAAGTTCAAGTTACTGCTCCGGTTGAGAAGAGTGTAGCCGACAAAGCTGGAATCAATAGCACTGAGATGAGAAGAACGGGAAGCAGATATACCCAGTCCGCTGGCAGTGTCCTACGGGGACCAGCCTATCTGGCTGCCATGCCTGAATGATTGCAAACGCGGCAGAGCTAGGCAGGCGCAATTGTGCAGCAATATAAACTGCATAACCTGGCCAAATTTCAAGGGTGTACAAGAAACCACGTGGGATTTACAAGGCTATGTTCACCCGGAACAGCCGGAGGCATGTCGGCCGAAACATTCCGGAATTCTTCCTAAGAAGCCTAGGAAGCAGTGAAGTGCTCCTATTTTGCAATAACTCAGAACCTCATTCTCAGTGTTCCCCGCAGAGGTCATTTGGCTGAACACAACTGTGGACTAATTAGAGACAGATGTAAGCAGTTCTGTCCACAGTGCTGGAAGGACAGTGGTGGCGTGCCAAACAACTGAGCTCTAGTTCTCAACACTTTCACAAAGAGCCATAAGTTCAGGTTCAACTTACTGCTCCGATTGAGTAGAGTGTAGCCGTCAAAGCTGGAATCAGTAGCACTCAGGTGAGAAGAACGGGAAGCAGATATACCCAATCCGCTGTAAGTGTCCTATGGGGACCAGCCTATCTGGCTAACACGCCTATGTGATTGCAAACGCGACAGAGCTAGGCAGGCGCAATTGTGCAGCAATGCAAACTGCATAACCTGGCTAACTTCCACGGGTATACAAGAAACCACGGGGGATTTACAAACAGATGTTCATCCGGAACACCCGGAGGCCAGCCAGTAGCAAGATTGAGGAATTCTTCCTAAGAAGCCTTGAAAGCAGTGAAACGCTCCTATGTTGCAATAACTCAGCACCTCATTCTGAGTTTTCTCGGCACAGGTCATTCGGCTGAACACAACCGTGCACTAATTAGAGCCAGATGTAGGCAGTGCCCCCTATAGTGCTGGATGGACAGTGGTGGCGTGCCAAACAATGAGCTCTAGTTCTCAACACTTTCACAAAGTGCCATAAGTTGAGATTCAACTTACTGCTCCGATTGAGTAGAGTGTAGCCGTGAAAGCTGGAATCAGTAGCACTCAGATGTGAAGAACGGGAAGCAGATATATCCAGTCCGCTGGCAGTGTCCTACGGGGACCAGCCTCTCTGGCTGCCACGCCTGAATGTATCCAACCGTGGCAGAGCTACATTAGCACAATAGTGCAGCAAGGCAAACTGCATGACCTGGCCAAATTTCACGGGTGTACAAGAAACCACGAGGGATTTACAAGGAGATGTTCACCCGGAACAGCCCGACGCTTGCCGGCAGCAACTTTCTGGAATATTTCCTAAGAAGCCTTGAAAGCAGTGAGACGCTCCTATGATGCAATAACTCAGAACCTCATTCTGAGTGCTCCAGGCAGAGGTCATTCGGCTGAACACAACCGTGGACTAATTAGAGCCAGATGTAGGCAGTGCCGTCCATAGTGCTGGATGGACTGTGGTGGCGTGCCAAACACCTGAGCTCTAGTTCTCAACACTTTCACAAATTGCCATAAATTGAAGTTCAACATACTGCTCCGGTAGAGTAGAGTGTAGCCGTCAAAGCTGGAATCAGTAGCACTCAGGTGAGAAGAACGGGAAGGAGATATACCCAGTCCGCTGGAAGTGTCCTACGGGGACCAGCCTATTTGGCTGCCACGCCTGAATATTTGCAACCGAGGCAGAGCAGCATTGCAAACTGCATAACCTGGGCAAATTTCACGGGTGTACAAGAAACCACGGGGGATTTACAAGGAGATGTTCATCCGGAACACCCGGAGGCCAGCCAGCAGCAAGATTGAGGAATTCTTCCAAAGAAGCCTTGAAAGCAGTGAAACGCTCCTATGTTGCAAAAAGTCAGAACCTCATTCTGAGTGTTCCCGGCAGAGGTCATTCGGCTGAACACAACCTTGGACTAATTAGAGCCAGATGTATGCAGTGCCGTCCATAGTGCTGGATGGACTTGGTGGCATGCCAAACAACTGAGCTCTAGTTCTCCACACTTTCACAACGTACCATAAGTTGAGGTTCAAGTTACTGCTGCGGTTGAGAAGAGTGTAGCCAACATAGCTGGAATCAATGGCACTCAGGTGAGAAGATCGGGAAGCAGATATACCCAGTCCGCTGGCAGTGTCCTACGTTGACCAGCCTATCTGGCTGCCACGCCTGAATGATTGCAAACGCGGCAGAGCTAGGCAGGCGCAATTGTGCAGCAATGCAATCTGCACAACCTGACCAAATTCAACGGGTGTACAAGAAATCACGGGGGATTTACAAGGAGATGTTGATTCGGAACAGCCGGAGGCATGTCGGCCGAAACATTCCGGAATTCTTCCTAAGAAGTGATGGAAGCAGTGAAATGCTCCTATTTTGCAATAACTCATAACCTCATTCTCAGTGTTCCCCGCAGAGGTCATTCGGCTGAACACAACCGTGGACTAATTAGATCCAGATGGAAGCAGTGCTGTCCACAGTGCTGGAAGGACAGTGGTGGCGTGCCAAACAACTGAGCTCTAGTTCTCAACACTTTCACAAAGAGCCATAAGTTGAGGATCATCTTACTGCTGCGATTGAGTAGGGTGTAGCCGTCAAAGCTGGAATCAGTAGCACTCAGGTGAGTAGAACGGGAAGCAGATAGACCCAGTCGGCTGGCAGTGTCCCACGGGGATCAGCCTTTCTGGATGCCACGCCTGTATGTTTGCAACCGCGGCAGAACGAGGCAGGTGCAATTGTGCAGCAATGCAAACTGCATAACCTGGCCAAACTTCACGGGTGTACAAGAATCCACGGGGGATTTACAAGGAGATATTCACACGTAACAGCCGGAGTCCTGCCGGCAGCAACATTCCAAAAATCTTCCTAAGAAACCTTGAAAGCAGTGAAACGCTCCTATGTTGCAACAACTCAGAACCTCATTCTGAGTGTTCCCGGCAGAGGTCATTCGCCTGAACACAACGGTGGACTAATTAGAGCCAGATGTATGCAGTGCTGTTCATAGTGCTCGATGGACAGTGGTGGCGAGCCAAACAACAAAACTCTAGATCTCAACACTTTCACAAATTGCCATAAGGTTAGGTTCAACTTACTGCTCCGGTTGAGTAGAGTGTAGCCGTAAAAGCTGGAATCAGTAGCACTCAGGTGAGAAGAATGGGAAGCAGATATACCCAGTCCGCTGGCAGTGTCCTACGGGGACCACACTATCACGCTTCCACGCCTGAATGTTTGCAACCGCGGCAGAGTTAGGCAGGCGCAATTGTGCAGCAATGCAAACTGCATAACCTCGCCAAATTTCACGGGTGTACAAGAAACCACGGGGGATTTACAAGGAGATGTTCATCCGGAACACCCGGAGGCCAGCCAGCAGCAAGATTGAGGAATTCTTCCTAAGAAGCCTTGAAAGCAGTGAAACGCTCCTATGTTGCAATAACTCAGCACCTCATTCTGAGTGTTCCCGGCAGAGGTCATTCGGCTGAACACAACCGTGGACTAATTAGAGCCAGATGTAGGCAGTGCCGTCCATAGTGCTGGATGGACTTTGGTGGCATGCCAAACAACTGAGCTCTAGTTCTCAACACTTTCACAAAGTGCCATAAGTTGAGGTTCAACTTACTGCTCCGGTTGAGTAGAGTGTGGCCATCAAAGCTGGAATCAGTAGAACTAAGGTGAGAAGAACGGGAAGCACATGTACCCAGTGCCCTGGCAGTGTCCTACAGGGACCAGCCTATCTGGCTGTCACGCCTGTTGTTTGCAACCGCGGCAGAACTAGGAAGGCGCAATTGTGCAGCAATGCAAAGTGCATAAACTGGCCAAATTTCAAGGGTGTACAAGAAACCAAGGGGGATTTACAAGGAGATTTTCACCCGGAACTGCCCGAGGCCTGCCGGCAGCAACATACCGGAATCCTTCCTGAGAAGCCTTGAAAGCAGTGAAACGCTCCTATGTTGCAACAACTCAGAACCTCATTCTGAGTGTTCCCGGCAGAGGTCATTCGGCTGAACACAACCGTGGACTAATTAGTGCCACATGTAGGCAGTGCCGTCCATAGTGCTGGATGGACAGTGGTGGCGTGCCAAACAACTGAGCTCTAGTTCTCAACACTTTCTTGTAGTGCCATAAGTTGAGTTTCATCGTATTGCTCCGGTTGAGTAGAGTGTAGCCGTCAAAGCTGAAATCAGTAGCACTCAGGTGAGAAGAACGGGAAGCAGATATACCCAGTCCGCTGGCAGTGTCCTATGTGACCATCCTATCTGGCTGCCTCGCCTGAATGTTTGCAACCGCGGCAGAGCTAGGCAGGCACAATTGTGCAGCAATACAAACTGCATAACCTGGCCAAATTTCACGAGTGTACAAGAAACCACGGGGATTTACAAGGAGATGTTCACCCAGAACAACCAGAGGCCTACCGGCAGCAAGATTCCGGAATTCTTTCTAAGAAGCCTTGAAAGCAGTGAAATGCTCCTATGTTGCAATAAGTCAGAACCTCATTCTGAGTGTTCCCGGCAGAGGTCATTCCGCTGAACACAACCGTGGACTAATTAGAGCCAGATGTAGGCAGTGCCGTCCGTAGTGCTGGATGGACAGTGGTGGCGTGCCAAACAATTGAGCTCTAGTTCTCAACACTTTCACAAAGTGCCATAAGTTGAGGTTCAAATTACTGCTCCGGTTGAGTAGAGTGTAGCCGTCAAAGTTGGAATCAGTAGTACTCAGTTGAGAACAACGGGAATCACATAGACCCAGTCCGCTGGCAGTGTCCTACGGGGACCAGCCTATCTGGCTGCCACACCTGCATGTTTGCAACCGTGGCAGAGCTAGGCAGGCACAATTGTGCAGAAATGCAAACTGCATAACCTGGCCAAATTTCACAGGTGTACAAGAAAGCACGGGGGATATACAAGGAGATGTTTGCCCGGAATAGCTGGAGTCCTGCCTGCAGCAAGATTCGGGAATTCTTCATGTGAAGTCTTAAAAGCAATGAAACGCTCCTATGTTGCCATAACTCAGAACCTCATTCTGAGTGTTCCCGGCAGAGGTCATTTGGCTGAACATAACCGTGGACTAATTAGAGCCAGATGTAGGCAGTGCCGTATATAATGCTGGATGGACAGTTTTGGCGTGGAAAACAACTGAGCTCTAGTTCTCAACACTTTCACAAATTGCCATAAGGTGAGGTTCAACTTACTGCTCTGGTTGAGTAGAGTGTAGCCGTCAAAGCTGGAATCAGTAGCACTCAGGTGAGAAGAACGGGAAGCACATATACCCAGTCCGCTGGCAGTGTCCTAGGTGGACCAGCCTACCTGGGGGCCATGCCTGAATTTTTGCAACCGCGTCAGAGCTTGGCAGGAACAATTGTGCAGCAATGCAAACTGCATAACCTGGCCAAATTTCACGTGTGTATAAGAAACCACGGGGGATTTAAATGGAGATGTTTACCCGAAGCAGCCGGAGGATTGCCTGCAGCAACATTCCGGAATACTTCCTAAGAAGCCTTGAAAGCAGTGAAACGCTCCTATGTGACAACAACTCAGAACCTCATTCTGAATGTTTCCGGCAGAGGTCATTCGGTGGAACACAACCGTGGAATAATTAGAGCCAGATGTAGGCAGTGCCGTCCATAGTGCTGGATTGACAGTGGTGGCGTTCCAAACAAGTGACCTCTAATTCTCAACACTTTCACAAAGTGCCATAAGTTGAGGTTCAACTTACTGCTCCGGTTGAGTAGAGTGTAGCCGACAAATCTGTAATCAGTAGCACTCAGGTGAGAAGAACCGGAAGCAGATCTACCCAGTCTGCCTGCAGTGTCCTACGGGGAACAGCTTATCTGGCTGCCCCGCCTGAATGTTTGCAACCGCGGAAGAGCTAGGCAGGCGCAATTGGGCAGCAATGCAAACTGCATAACCAGGCCAAATTTCACGGGTGTTCACGAAACCACGGGGGATTTACAAGATGTTCACCCAGAAGAGCCGGAGGCCTGCCAGCACCAACATTGCGGAATTCCTGGGGTCTGCCGGCAACCCCGAACCTCATTCTGAGTATTCCCGGCAGAGGTCATTCGGCTGAACACAACCGTGCACGAATTAGAGCCAGATGTAGGCAGTGCCGTCCATAGTGCTGGATGGACAGTGGTGGCGTGCCAAACAACTGAGCTCTAGTTCCCAACACTTACACAATGTGCCATAAGTTGAGGTTCAACTTACTGCTCTGGTTGAGTAGAGTGTAGCCGTCAAAGCTGGAATCAGTAGCACTCAGGTGAGAAGAATGGGAAGCAGAAATACCCAGTCCGCTGGCAGTGTCCTAGGAAGACCAGACGATCTGGCTGCCTCGCCTGAATGTTTGAAACCGCGGCAGAGCTAGGCAGGCGCAATTGTGCAGCAATGCAAACTGCATAACCTGGCCAAATTTCACGGGTGACAAAGAAACCACGGGGGATTTTCAAGGAGATGTTCACCCGGAACAGCCGGAGGCCTGCCCCCAGCAAGATTCCGCAATTCTTCCTTTGAAGCCTTGAAAGCAGTGAAACGCTCCTATGTTGCAATAACTCAGAACCTAATTCTGAGTGTTCCCGGCAGAGGTCATTCGGCTGAACACAACTGTGGACTAATTGGAGCCAGATGTAGACAGTGCCGTGCATAGTGCTGGATGGACAATGGTGGCTTGCCAAACAACTGCTCTCTTGTTCTCAACACTTTCACAAAGTGCCAAAAGTTGAGATTCAACTTACTGTTCTGGTTGAGTAGAGTGTAGCCTTCAAAGCTGGAATCAGTACCTTCAGTTGAGAAGAACGGGAAGCAGATATCCCCAGTCCGCTGGCAGGGTCCTACGGGGACCAGCCTATCTAGCTGCCATGTCTGAATGTTTGCAACCGCGGCAGAGCTAGGCAGGCGCAATTGTGCAGCAATTCAAACTGCATAACCTGGCCAAATTTCAAGGGTGTACAAGAAAACACGGGGGATTTACAAGGACATTTTCACCTGGAACAGCCGAAGGCCTGCCGGCAGCAAGATTCCGGAATTCTTCCTGTGAAGCCTTGAAAGCAGTGAAACGCTCCTATGTTGCAATAACTCAGAACCTCATAATGAGTGTTCCCGGCAGAGGTCATTCGGCTGAACACAACCGTGGACTAATTAGAGCCAGATGTAGGCAGTGCCGTCCATAGTGCTGGATGGACAGTTGTGGCGTGCCAAACAACTGAGCTCTAGTTCTCAACACTTTCACAAAGTGCCATAAGTTGAGGTTCAACTTACTGCTCCGGTTGAGTAGAGTGTAGCCGTCAAAGCTGGAATCAGTAGCACTCAGGTGAGAAGAACGGGAAGCAGATAGACCAAGTCCGCTGCCAGCGTCCAACGGGGACCAGCCTATCTAGCTGCCAGGCCTGAATGTTTGCAACTGCGGCAGAGCAAGGCAGGCACAACTGTGCAGCAATGCAAACTGCATAACCTGGCCAAATTTCACGGGTATACAAGAAACCAAATGGGATTTACATGGAGATGTTCACTCGAAACAGCCGGAGGCCTGCTGCCATCAACATTCCGGAATTCTTCTTAAGAAGCCTTGAAAGCACTGAAACTCTCCCATGTTGCAATAACTCAGAATCTCATTCTGAGTGTTCCCGGCAGAGGCCATTCGGCTGAACACATCCGTGGACTAATTAGAGCCAGATGTAGGCAGTGCCGTCCATAGTGTTGGATGGACAGTGTTGGCGTGCCAAACAACTGAGCTCTAGTTCTCAACACTTTCACAAAGTGCCATAAGTTGAGGTTCAACTTACTGCTCCGGTTGATTAGAGTGTAGCCGTCAAAGCTGGAATCAGTATCACTCAGTTGAGAAGAGCGTGAAGCAGATATACCCAGTCCGCTGGCAGTGTCCTACGGGGATCAGCCTATCTAGCTGCCATGCCTGAATGTTTGCAACCGTGGCAGAGCTAGGCAGGCGCAATTGTGCAGCAAAGCAAACTGCATAACCTGCCGAAATTTCACGGATGTAAAAGAAACCAAGGGGGATTTACAAGCAGATGTTCACCCAGAAGAGCCGGAGGCCTGCCGGCAGCAAGATTCCGGAATTCTTCCTGTGAAGCCTTGAAAGCAGTGAAACGCTCCTATGTTGCAATAACTCAGAACCTCATAATGAGTGTTCCCGGCAGAGGTCATTCGGCTGAACACAACCGTGGACTAATTAGAGCCAGATGTAGGCAGTGCCGTCCATAGTGCTGGATGGACAGTTGTGGCGTGCCAAACAACTGAGCTCTAGTTCTCAACACTTTCACAAAGTGCCATAAGTTGAGGTTCAACTTACTGCTCCGGTTGAGTAGAGTGTAGCCGTCAAAGCTGGAATCAGTAGCACTCAGGTGAGAAGAACGGGAAGCAGATAGACCAAGTCCGCTGCCAGCGTCCAACGGGGACCAGCCTATCTAATTGCCAGGCCTGAATGTTTGCAACTGCGGCAGAGCAAGGCAGGCACAACTGTGCAGCAATGCAAACTGCATAACCTGGCCAAATTTCACGGGTATACAAGAAACCAAATGGGATTTACATGGAGATGTTCACTCGAAACAGCCGGAGGCCTGCTGCCATCAACATTCCGGAATTCTTCTTAAGAAGCCTTGAAAGCACTGAAACTCTCCCATGTTGCAATAACTCAGAATCTCATTCTGAGTGTTCCCGGCAGAGGCCATTCGGCTGAACACATCCGTGGACTAATTAGAGCCAGATGTAGGCAGTGCCGTCCATAGTGTTGGATGGACAGTGTTGGCGTGCCAAACAACTGAGCTCTAGTTCTCAACACTTTCACAAAGTGCCATAAGTTGAGGTTCAACTTACTGCTCCGGTTGATTAGAGTGTAGCCGTCAAAGCTGGAATCAGTATCACTCAGTTGAGAAGAGCGTGAAGCAGATATACCCAGTCCGCTGGCAGTGTCCTACGGGGATCAGCCTATCTAGCTGCCATGCCTGAATGTTTGCAACCGTGGCAGAGCTAGGCAGGCGCAATTGTGCAGCAAAGCAAACTGCATAACCTGCCGAAATTTCACGGATGTAAAAGAAACCAAGGGGGATTTACAAGCAGATGTTCACCCAGAAGAGCCGGAGGCCTGCCGGCAGCAAGATTCCGGAATTCTTCCAGTGAAGCCATGAAAGCAGTATAACTCTCCTATTTTGCAATAACTCAGAACCTCATTCTGATTGTTCCCGGCAGATATTATTCCGATGAATACAACCGTGGACTAATTAGAGAGAGATGTATGCAGTGCCGTCCATAGTGCTGGATGGACAGTGGTGGCGTGCCAAACAACTGAGCTCTAGTTCTCAACACTTTCACAAAGTGCCATAAGTTGAGGTTCAACTTACTGCTCCGGGTGAGTAGAGTGTAGCCATCACAGCTGGAAACAGTAGCACTCAGGTGAGAAGAACGGTGAGCAGATAGACCCAGTCCGCTGGCAGTGTCAAATGGGGACAAGCCTATCTGGCTGTACGCCTGAATGTTTTCAACCGTGGCAGAGCTAGGCAGGCGCAATTGTGCAGCAATGCAAACTGCATAACCTGGCCAAATTTCAGGAGTGTACAAGAAACCACGGGGGATTTACCTGGAGATGTTCACTCGGAACAGCCGGAGGCCTGCCGGCCGCAACATTCCGGAATTCTTCCTATGAAGCCTTGAAAGCAGTGAAACGCTCCTATGTTGCAATAACTCAGAACCTCATTCTGAGTGTTCCCGGCAGAGGTCATTCGGCTGAACACAACCGTGGACTAATTAGAGCCAGATGAAGGCAGTGCCCCCTATAGTGCTGGATGAACAGTTGTGGCGTGCCAAGCAACTGAGCTCTAGTTCTCAACACTTTCACAAAGTGCCATAAGTTGAGGTTCCACTTACTGCTCCGGTTGCTGCGGTTCAGTAGAGTGTAGCCGTCAAAGCTGGAATCATGAGCACTCAGGAGAGAAGAACTGGAAGCAGATAGTCCCAGTCCGATGGCAGTGTCCTACGGGGACCAGCCTATCTGGCTGCCACGCCTGAATGTTTGCAACCGCGGCAGAGCTAGGCAGGCGCAATTGTGCAGCAATGCAAACTGCATAACCTGGCCAAATTTCACGGGTGTACAAGAAAACACCGGGGATTTACAGGGGGATGTTCCCCGGAACAGCCGGACTACTGCCGGCAGCAACATTCCAGAATTCTTCCTAAGAAGCCTTGAAACAGTGAAACGCTCCTATGTTGCAATAACTCAGAAACTCATTTTGAGTGTTACCGGCAGAGGTCATTCGACTGAACACAACCGTGGAATAATTAGAGCCAGATGTAGGCAGTGCCTTCCATAGTGCTGGATGGACAGTGGTGGCGAGCCAAACAACTGAGCTCTAGTTCTCAACACTTTCACAAAGTGTCCTTAGTTGAGGTTCAACTTATTGCTCCGGTTGAGTAGAGTGTAGCCATGAAAGCTGGAATCAGTAGCACTCAGGTGAGAAGAACGGGAAGCAGATATACTCAGTCCGCTGGCAGTGTCCTACGGGGACCAGCCTATATGGCTGCCACACCTGAATGTTTGCAACAGCGGCAGAGCTAGGCAGGCGCAGTTGTGCAGCAATGCAAACTGCATAACCTGGCCAAATTTCACGGGTGTACAAGAAACCCCGGGGGATTTACAAGGAGATGATCACCCGGAACAGCCGGAGGTCTGTCGGCAGCAAGATTCCGGAAATCTTCGTAAGAATCCTTCAAAGCAGTGAAACGCTCCTATGTTGCAATATCTCAGAACCTCATTCTGAGTGTTCCCGGCAGAGGTCATTCGGCTGAACACAACTGTGGACTAATTAGAGCCAGATGTAGGCAGTGCCGTCCATAGTGCTGGATGGACTGTGGTGGCATGCCAAACAACTGAGCTCTAGTTCTCCACACTTTCACAACGTACCATAAATTGAGTTTCAAGTTACTGCTCCGGTTGAGAAGAGTGTAGCGGACCAAGCTGGAATCAATAGCACACAGGTGAGAAGAATGGGAAGCAGATATACCCAGTCCGCTGGCAGTGTCCTACGGGGACCAGCCTATCTGGCTGCCACGCCTGAATGATTGCAAACGAGGGAGAGCTAGGCAGGCGCAATTGTGCAGCAATGCAACCTGCATAACCTGGCCAAATTTCACGGGTGGAAAAGAAACCACGGGGGATTTACAAGGAGATCTTCACCCAGAGTAGCCGGAGGACGGCCGGCAGCAATATTCCAGAATTTTTCATGAGAAGGCTTGAAAGCAGTGAAACGCTCCTATGTTGCAAACACTCAGAATCTCATTCTGAGTGTTCCCGGCAGAGGTCATTCGGCTGAACACAACCGTGGACTAATTAAAGCCAGATGTAGGCAGTGCCGTCCATAGTGCTAGATGGACAGTGGTGGCGTGCCAAACAACTGAGCTCTAGTTCTCAACAGTTTCACAAAGTACCATAAGTTGAGGTTCACCTTACTGCTCCGGTTGAGTAGAGGATCGCCGTCAAAGCTGGAATCAGTAGCACTCAGGTGAGAAGAAAGGGAAGCAGATATACCCAGTCCGCTGGCAGTGTCCTACGAGGACCAGCCTATTTGGCTGCCACGCCTGAATGTTTGCAACCGCGGCAGAGCTAGGCAGGCGCAATTGTGCAGCAATGCAAACTGCATAAACTGGCTAAATTCCACGGGTGTACAAGAAACCACACGGGATTTAAAAGGAGATGTTCATCCGGAACTCCCGGAGGCCAGCCAGCAGCAAGATTGAGGAATTCTTCCTAAGAAGCCTTGAAAGCAGTGAAACGCTCCTATGTTGCAATAACTCAGCACCTCATTCTGAGTGTTCCCACCACAGGTCATTCGGCTGAATAAAACCGTGCACTAATTAGAGCCAGATGTAGGCAGTGCCCCCTATAGTGCTGGATGGACAGTGGTGGCGTGCCAAACAACTGAGCTCTAGTTCTCAACACTTTCACAAAGTGCCATAAGTAGTGGTTCAACTTACTGCTCCTGTTGAGTAGAGTGTAGCCGTCAAAGCTGGAATCAGAAGCACTCAGGTGAGAAGAACCGGAAGCAGATATACCCAGTCCGCTGGCAGTGTCTTCCGTGGTCTAGACTATCTGGCTGCCACGACTGAATGTTTGCAACCGTGGCAGGTCTAGGCAGGCACAAATGTGCAGCAATGCAAACTGCATAACCTGGCCAAATTTCACGGGTGTACAAGAAACCACTTGGGATTTACAAGGAGATGATCACCCGGAACAGCCGGAGGCCTGTCGGCAGCAAGATTCTGGAATTCTTCCTAAGAATCCTTGAAAGCAGTGAAATGCTCCTATGTTGCAATAACTCAGAACCTCATTCTGAGTGTTCTCGGCAGAGGTCATTCGGCTGAACACAACCGTGGACTAATTAGTGCCAGATGTAGGCAGTACCGTCCATAGTGCTGGATGGACAGTGGTGGCGTGCCAAAGAACTGAGCTCTAGTTCTCAACAGTTTCACAAAGTGCCAAAGTTGAGGTTCAACTTACTGCTCCTGTTGAGTAGAGTGTAGCTGTCAAAGCTGGAATCGGTAGCACTCAGGTGTGAAGAACGGGAAGTAGATATACCCAGTCCGCTGGCAGTGTCTTCCCTGGTCTAGCCTATCTGGCTGCCACGCCTGAATGTTTGCAACCGCGGCAGAGCTAGGCAGGCGCAATTGTGCAGCAATGCAAACTGCATAACCTGGCTAAATTCCACGGGTGTACATGAAACCAAGCGGGATTTACAAGGAGATGTTCATCCAGAACACCCGGAGGCCAGCCAGCAGCAAGATTGAGGAATTCTTCCTAAGAAGCCTTGAAAGCAGTTAAACGCACCTATGTTGCAATAACTCAGCACCTCATTCTGAGTGTTCCCCCCACAGGTCATTCGGCTGAATAAAACCGTGCACTAATGAGAGCCAGATGTAGGCAGTGCCCCCTATAGTGCTGGATGGACAGTGGTGGCGTGCCAAACAACTGAGCTCTAGTTCTGAACACTTTCACAAAGTGCCATAAGTTGTGGTTCAACTTACTGCTCCTGTTGAGTTGAGTGTAGCCGTCAAAGTTGGAATCAGAAGCACTCAGGTGAGAAGAAGGGAAGCAGATATACCCAGTCCGCTGGCAGTGTCCTACGGGGACCAGCCTATTTGGCTGCCACGCCTGAATATTTGCAACCGAGGCAGAGCTAGTCAGGCGCAATTGTGCAGCAATGCAAACTGCATAACCTGGCCAAATTTCACGGGTGTACAAGAAACTACGGGGTATTTCCAAGGAGATGTTCACCCAGAACACCGGAAGGCCTGCCGGCAGCAAGATTCCAGAATTCTTCCTAACAAGCCTTGAAAGAAGTGAAACGCTCCTATGTTGCAATAACTCAGAACCTCATTCTGAGTGTTCCAGGCAGAGGTCATTCTGCTGAACACAACCGAGGACTCATTAGAGCCAGATGTAGGCAGTGCCGTCCACAGTGCTGAATGGACAGTGGTGACGTGCCAAACAACTGAGCTCTAGTTCTCAACACTTTCACAAAGTGCTATAAGTTGAGGTTCTACTTACTGCGCCGGTTGAGTAGAGTGTAGCCGTCAAAGCTGAAATCAGTAGCACTCAGGTGAGAAGAACGGACAGCAGATATACACAATCCGCTGGCAGTGTCCTACGGAGACCAGCCTACCTGGCTGCCACACCTGAATATTTGCAACCGCGGCAGAGCTAGGCAGGGGCAATTGTGCAGCAATGCAAACTGCATAACCTGGCCAAATTTCACGGGTGTACAAGAAACCACGGGGGATTTACAAAGAGATGTTCACCCGGAATAACCGGAAGGTTGCCGGAAGCAAGATTCCGTAATTCTTCCTAAGAAGCCTTGAAAGCAGTGAAACGCTCCTATGTTGCAATATCTCAGAACCTCATTCTGAGTGTTCCTGGCAGAGGTCATTCTGCTGAACACAACCGTGGACTAATTAGAGCCAGATGTAGACAGTGCCGTCCATAGTGATGGATGGACTGTGGTGGCATGCCAAACAACTGAGCTCTAGTTCTCAACATTTTCACAAAGTGCCAAAAGTTGAGGTTCAACTTACTGCTCCTGTTGAGTAGAGTGTAGCCTTCAAAGCTGGAATCAGTACCTTCAGATGGGAAGAACGGGAAGCAGATATCCCCAGTCCGCTGGCAGTGTCCTACAGAGACCAGCCTCTCTGGCTACCACGCCTGAATGTTTGCAACCGCGGCAGAGCTACGCTAGCACAATAGTGCAGCAATGCAAACTGCACGACCTGGCCAAATTTCACGGGTGTACAAGAAACCACGAGGGATTTACAAGGAGATGTTCACCCGGAACCGCCCGACGCCTGCTGGCAGCAACTTTCCGGAATTCTTCCTAAGAAGCCTTGAAAGCAGTGAAACACTCCTATGTTGCAATAACTCAGAACCTCATTCTGAGTGTTCCAGGCAGAGGTCATTCGGCTGAACACAGCCGTGGACTAATTAGAGCCAGATGTAGGCAGTGCCGTCCATAGTGCTGGATGGACTGTAGTGGCGTGCCAAACAACTGAGCTCTAGTTCTCAACACTTTCACAAAGTGCCATAAGTTGAGGTTCTACTTACTACGCCGGTTGAGTAGAGTGTAGCCGTCAAAGCTGAAATCAGTAGCACTCAGATGAGAAGAACGGGAAGCAGATATACCCAGTCCGCTGGCAGTGTCCTACGGGGACCAGCCTATCTGGCTGCCATGCCTGAATGATTGCAAACGCGGCAGAGCTAGGCAGGCGCAATTGTGCAGCAATATAAACTGCATAACCTGGCCAAATTTCAAGGGTGTACAAGAAACCACGGGGGATTTACAAGGCTATGTTCACCCGGAACAGCCGGAGGCATGTCGGCCGAAACATACCGGAATTCTTCCTAAGAAGCCTTGGAAGCAGTGAAGTGCTCCTATTTTGCAATAACTCAGAACCTCATTCTCAGTGTTCCCCGCAGAGGTCATTTGGCTGAACACAACTGTGGACTAATTAGAGCCAGATGTAAGCAGTGCTGTCCACAGTGCTGGAAGGACAGTGGTGGCGTGCCAAACAACTGAGCTCTAGTTCTCAACACTTTCACAAAGAGCCATAAGTTCAGGTTCAACTTACTGCTCCGATTGAGTAGAGTGTAGCCGTCAAAGCTGGAATCAGTAGCACTCAGGGGAGAAGAACGGGAAGCAGATATACCCAGTCCGCTGTAAGTGTCCTATGGGGACCAGCCTATCTGGCTACCACGCCTGAGTGATTGCAAACGCGGCAGAGCTACGCAGGCGCAATTGTGCAGCAATGCAAACTGCATAACCTGGCTAAATTCCACGGGTATACAAGAAACCACGGGGGATTTACAAGCAGATGTTCATCCGGAACACCCGGAGGCCAGTCAGCAGCAAGATTGAGGAATTCTTCCTAAGAAGCCTTGAAAGCAGTGAAACGCTCCTATGTTGCAATAACTCAACACCTCATTCTGAGTTTTCCCGGCACAGGTCATTCGGCTGAACACAACCGTGCACTAATTAGAGCCAGATGTAGGCAGTGCCCCCTATAGTGCTGGATGGACAGTGGTGGCGTGCCAAACAATGAGCTCTAGTTCTCAACACTTTCACAAAGTGCCATAAGTTGAGGTTCAACTTACTGCTCCTGTTGAGTAGAGTATAGCCGTGAAAGCTGGAATCAGTAGCACTCAGATGTGAAGAACGGGAAGCAGATATATCCAGTCCGCTGGCAGTGTCCTACGGGGACCAGCCTCTCTGGCTGCCACGCCTGAATGTTTCCAACCGCGGCAGAGCTACATTAGCACAATAGGGCAGCAATGCAAACTGCATGACCTGGCCAAATTTCACGGGTGTACAAGAAACCACGAGGGATTTACAAGGAGATGTTCACCCGGAACAGCCCGACGCTTGCCGGTAGCAACTTTCCGGAATATTTCCTAAGAAGCCTTGAAAGCAGTGAGACGCTCCTATGATGCAATAACTCAGAACCTCATTCTGAGTGTCACAGGCAGAGGTCATTCGGCTGAACACAACCGTGGACTAATTAGAGCCAGATGTAGGCAGTGCCGTCCATAGTGCTGGATGGACTGTGGTGGCGTGCCAAACACCTGAGCTCTAGTTCTCAACACTTTCACAAATTGCCATAAATTGAAGTTCAACATACTGCTCCGGTAGAGTAGAGTGTAGCCGTCAAAGCTGGAATCAGTAGCACTCAGGTGAGAAAAACGGGAAGCAGATATACCCAGTCCGCTGGAAGTGTCCTACGGGGACCAGCCTATTTGGCTGCCACGCCTGAATATTTGCAACCGAGGCAGAGCAGCATTGCAAACTGCATAACCTGGCCAAATTTCACGGGGGTACAAGAAACCACGGGGGATTTACAAGGAGATGTTCATCCGGAACACCCGGAGGCCAGCCAGCAGCAAGATTGAGGAATTCTTCCAAAGAAGCCTTGAAAGCAGTGAAACGCTCCTATGTTGCAATAAGTCAGAACCTCATTCTGAGTGTTACAGGCAGAGGTCATTCGGCTGAACACAACCTTGGACTAATTAGAGCCAGATGTATGCAGTTCCGTCCATAGTGCTGCATGGACTTGGTTGCATGCCAAACAACTGAGCTCTAGTTCTCCACACTTTCACAACGTACCATAAATTGAAGTTCAAGTTACTGCTCCGGTTGAGAAGAGTGTAGCCGACAAAGCTGGAATCAATAGCACTGAGATGAGAAGAACGGGAAGCAGATATACCCAGTCCGCTGGCAGTGTCCTACGGGGACCAGCCTATCTGGCTGCCATGCCTGAATGATTGCAAACGCGGCAGAGCTAGGCAGGCGTAATTGTGCAGCAATATAAACTGCATAACCTGGCCAAATTTCAAGGGTGTACAAGAAACCACGTGGGATTTACAAGGCTATGTTCACCCGGAACAGCCGGAGGCATGTCGGCCGAAACATTCCGGAATTCTTCCTAAGAAGCCTAGGAAGCAGTGAAGTGCTCCTATTTTGCAATAACTCAGAACCTCATTCTCAGTGTTCCCCGCAGAGGTCATTTGGCTGAACACAACTGTGGACTAATTAGAGACAGATGTAAGCAGTGCTGTCCACAGTGCTGGAAGGACAGTGGTGGCGTGCCAAACAACTGAGCTCTAGTTCTCAACACTTTCACAAAGAGCCATAAGTTCAGGTTCAACTTACTGCTCCGATTGAGTAGAGTGTAGCCGTCAAAGCTGGAATCAGTAGCACTCAGGTGAGAAGAACGGGAAGCAGATATACCCAATCCGCTGTAAGTGTCCTATGGGGACCAGCCTATCTGGCTAACACGCCTATGTGATTGCAAACGCGACAGAGCTAGGCAGGCGCAATTGTGCAGCAATGCAAACTGCATAACCTGGCTAAATTCCACGGGTATACAAGAAACCACGGGGGATTTACAAACAGATGTTCATCCGGAACACCCGGAGGCCAGCCAGTAGCAAGATTGAGGAATTCTTCCTAAGAAGCCTTGAAAGCAGTGAAACGCTCCTATGTTGCAATAACTCAGCACCTCATTCTGAGTTTTCTCGGCACAGGTCATTCGGCTGAACACAACCGTGCACTAATTAGAGCCAGATGTAGGCAGTGCCCCCTATAGTGCTGGATGGACAGTGGTGGCGTGCCAAACAATGAGCTCTAGTTCTCAACACTTTCACAAAGTGCCATAAGTTGAGATTCAACTTACTGCTCCGATTGAGTAGAGTGTAGCCGTGAAAGCTGGAATCAGTAGCACTCAGATGTGAAGAACGGGAAGCAGATATATCCAGTCCGCTGGCAGTGTCCTACGGGGACCAGCCTCTCTGGCTGCCACGCCTGAATGTATCCAACCGTGGCAGAGCTACATTAGCACAATAGTGCAGCAAGGCAAACTGCATGACCTGGCCAAATTTCACGGGTGTACAAGAAACCACGAGGGATTTACAAGGAGATGTTCACCCGGAACAGCCCGACGCTTGCCGGCAGCAACTTTCTGGAATATTTCCTAAGAAGCCTTGAAAGCAGTGAGACGCTCCTATGATGCAATAACTCAGAACCTCATTCTGAGTGCTCCAGGCAGAGGTCATTCGGCTGAACACAACCGTGGACTAATTAGAGCCAGATGTAGGCAGTGCCGTCCATAGTGCTGGATGGACTGTGGTGGCGTGCCAAACACCTGAGCTCTAGTTCTCAACACTTTCACAAATTGCCATAAATTGAAGTTCAACATACTGCTCCGGTAGAGTAGAGTGTAGCCGTCAAAGCTGGAATCAGTAGCACTCAGGTGAGAAGAACGGGAAGGAGATATACCCAGTCCGCTGGAAGTGTCCTACGGGGACCAGCCTATTTGGCTGCCACGCCTGAATATTTGCAACCGAGGCAGAGCAGCATTGCAAACTGCATAACCTGGGCAAATTTCACGGGTGTACAAGAAACCACGGGGGATTTACAAGGAGATGTTCATCCGGAACACCCGGAGGCCAGCCAGCAGCAAGATTGAGGAATTCTTCCAAAGAAGCCTTGAAAGCAGTGAAACGCTCCTATGTTGCAAAAAGTCAGAACCTCATTCTGAGTGTTCCCGGCAGAGGTCATTCGGCTGAACACAACCTTGGACTAATTAGAGCCAGATGTATGCAGTGCCGTCCATAGTGCTGGATGGACTTGGTGGCATGCCAAACAACTGAGCTCTAGTTCTCCACACTTTCACAACGTACCATAAGTTGAGGTTCAAGTTACTGCTGCGGTTGAGAAGAGTGTAGCCAACATAGCTGGAATCAATGGCACTCAGGTGAGAAGATCGGGAAGCAGATATACCCAGTCCGCTGGCAGTGTCCTACGTTGACCAGCCTATCTGGCTGCCACGCCTGAATGATTGCAAACGCGGCAGAGCTAGGCAGGCGCAATTGTGCAGCAATGCAATCTGCACAACCTGACCAAATTCAACGGGTGTACAAGAAATCACGGGGGATTTACAAGGAGATGTTGATTCGGAACAGCCGGAGGCATGTCGGCCGAAACATTCCGGAATTCTTCCTAAGAAGTGATGGAAGCAGTGAAATGCTCCTATTTTGCAATAACTCATAACCTCATTCTCAGTGTTCCCCGCAGAGGTCATTCGGCTGAACACAACCGTGGACTAATTAGATCCAGATGGAAGCAGTGCTGTCCACAGTGCTGGAAGGACAGTGGTGGCGTGCCAAACAACTGAGCTCTAGTTCTCAACACTTTCACAAAGAGCCATAAGTTGAGGATCATCTTACTGCTGCGATTGAGTAGGGTGTAGCCGTCAAAGCTGGAATCAGTAGCACTCAGGTGAGTAGAACGGGAAGCAGATAGACCCAGTCGGCTGGCAGTGTCCCACGGGGATCAGCCTTTCTGGATGCCACGCCTGTATGTTTGCAACCGCGGCAGAGCGAGGCAGGTGCAATTGTGCAGCAATGCAAACTGCATAACCTGGCCAAACTTCACGGGTGTACAAGAATCCACGGGGGATTTACAAGGAGATATTCACACGTAACAGCCGGAGTCCTGCCGGCAGCAACATTCCAAAAATCTTCCTAAGAAACCTTGAAAGCAGTGAAACGCTCCTATGTTGCAACAACTCAGAACCTCATTCTGAGTGTTCCCGGCAGAGGTCATTCGCCTGAACACAACGGTGGACTAATTAGAGCCAGATGTATGCAGTGCTGTTCATAGTGCTCGATGGACAGTGGTGGCGAGCCAAACAACAAAACTCTAGATCTCAACACTTTCACAAATTGCCATAAGGTTAGGTTCAACTTACTGCTCCGGTTGAGTAGAGTGTAGCCGTAAAAGCTGGAATCAGTAGCACTCAGGTGAGAAGAACGGGAAGCAGATATACCCAGTCCGCTGGCAGTGTCCTACGGGGACCAGACTATCACGCTTCCACGCCTGAATGTTTGCAACCGCGGCAGAGTTAGGCAGGCGCAATTGTGCAGCAATGCAAACTGCATAACCTCGCCAAATTTCACGGGTGTACAAGAAACCACGGGGGATTTACAAGGAGATGTTCATCCGGAACACCCAGAGGCCAGCCAGCAGCAAGATTGAGGAATTCTTCCTAAGAAGCCTTGAAAGCAGTGAAACGCTCCTATGTTGCAATAACTCAGCACCTCATTCTGAGTGTTCCCGGCAGAGGTCATTCGGCTGAACACAACCGTGGACTAATTAGAGCCAGATGTAGGCAGTGCCGTCCATAGTGCTGGATGGACTTTGGTGGCGTGCCAAACAACTGAGCTCTAGTTCTCAACACTTTCACAAAGTGCCATAAGTTGAGGTTCAACTTACTGTTCCGGTTGAGTAGAGTGTGGCCATCAAAGCTGGAATCAGTAGCACTCAGGTGAGAAGAACGGGAAGCACATGTACCCAGTGCCCTGGCAGTGTCCTACAGGGACCAGCCTATCTGGCTGTCACGCCTGATGTTTGCAACCGCGGCAGAACTAGGAAGGCGCAATTGTGCAGCAATGCAAACTGCATAACCTGGCCAAATTTCACGGGTGTACAAGAAACCAGGGGGGATTTACAAGGAGATGTTCACCCGGAATTGCCGGAGGCATGCCGGCAGCAACATTCCGGAATCCTTCCTAAGAAGCCTTGAAAGCAGTGAAAGGCTCGTATGTTGCAACAACTCAGAACCTCATTCTGAGTGTTCCCGGCAGAGGTCATTCGGCTGAACACAACCGTGGACTAATTAGTGCCACATGTAGGCAGTGCCGTCCATAGTGCTGGATGGAGAGTGGTGGCGTGCCAAACAACTGAGCTCTAGTTCTCAACCCTTTCTTATAGTGCCATAAGTTGAGTTTCATCGTACTGCTCCGGTTGAGTAGAGTGTAGCCGTCAAAGCTGGAATCAGTAACACTCAGGTGAGAAGAACGGGAAGCAGATAAACCCAGTCCGCTGGCATTGTCATAAGGGGACCAGTCTATCTGGTTGCCACGCCTGAATGTTTGGAAACGCAGCAGAGCTAGGCAGGCGTAATTGTGCAGAAATGCAAACTGCATAACCTGGCCAAATTTCACGGGTGTTCAAGAAACCACGGGGGATTTACAAGGAGATGTTCACCCGGAACACCCGGAGGCCTGCCGGCAGCAAGATTCTGGAATTCTTACTAAGAAGCCTTGAAAGCAGTGAAACGCTCCTATGTTGCAATAACTGAGAACCTCATTCTGAGTGTTCCCGGCAGAGGTCATTCGGCTGAACACAACCGTGGACTAATTAGAGCCAGATGTAGGCAGTGCCGTCCATAGTGCTCGATCGAGAGTGGTGGCGTGCCAAACAACTGAGCTCTATCTAGTTCTCAACACTTTCACAAAGTGCCATAAGTTGAGGTTCAACTTACTGCTCCGGTTGAGTAGAGTGTTGCCGTCAAAGCTGGAATCAGTAGCACTCAGGTGAGAAGAATGGGAAGCACATATATACAGTCCGCTGGCAGTGTCATACAGGGACCAGCCTATCTGGATGCCACGCCTGAATGTTTGCAACCCCGGCAGAGCTAGGCAGGCGCAATTGTGCAGCAATGCAAACTGCATAACCTGGCCAAATTTCACGGGTGTACAAGAAACCACGGGGGATTTACAAGGAGATGTTCACCCGGAACAGCCGGAGGCCTGTCGGCAGCAAGATTCCGGAATTCTTCCTAAGAATCCTTGAAAGCTGTGAAACGCTCCTATGTTGCAATAACTCAGAACCTCATTCTGAGTGTTCCCGGCAGAGGTCATTCGGCTGAACACAACCGTGGACTAATTAGCGCCAGATGTAGGCAGTGCAGTTCCATAGTGCTGGATGGACAGTGGTGGCGTGCCAAACAACTGAGCTCTAGTTCTCAACAGTTTAACAAAGTGCCAAAAGTTGAGGTTCAACTTACTGCTCCTGTTGAGTAGAGTGTAGCCGTCAAAGCTGGAATCAGTAGCACTCAGGTGTGAAGAACTGGAAGCAGATATATCCAGTCCGCTGGCAGTGTCCTACAAGGAACAGCCTCTCAGCCTGCCACGCCTGAATGTTTGCAACCGCGGCAGAGCTACGCTACCACTATAGTGCAGCAATGCAAACTGCATGACCTGGCCAAATTTCACCGGTGTACAAGAAACCACGGGGGATATACAAGGAGATGTTCACCCAGAACACCCGAAGGCCTGCCGGCAGCAAGATTCCAGAATTCTTCCTAAGAAGCCTTGAAAGTAGTGAAACGCTCCTATGTTGCAATAACTCAGAACCTCATTCTCAGTGTTCCCCGCAGAGGTCATTTGTCTGAACACAACCGTGGACTAATTAGAGCCAGATGTAAGCAGTGCCGTCCACAGTGCTGGAAGGACAGTGGTGGCGTGCCAAACAACTGAGCTCTAGTTCTCAACACTTTCACAAAATGCCATCAGTTGAGATTCAAATTACTGCTCCGATTGAGTAGAGTGTAGCCGTCAAAGCTGGAATCAGTAGCACTCAGGTGAGAAGAACGGGAAGCAGATAGACCCAGTACGCTGGCAGTATCCCACGAGGATCAGCCTATCTGGCTGCCACGCCTGAATGTTTGCAACCGCAGCAGAGCTAGGCAGGCGCAATTGTGCAGCAATGCAAACAGCATAACCTGGCCAAATTTCAAAGGTGTACAAGAAACCACGGGGGATTTACAAGGAGATATTCACCCGGAACAGCCTGAGGCCTGCCGGCAGCAACATTCCAAAAATCTTCCTAAGAAGCCTTGAAAGCAGTGAAACGCTCCTATGGTGCAACAACTCAGAACCTCATTGTGAGTGTTCCCGGCAGTGGTCATTCGGCTGAACACAACCGTGGACTAATTAGAGCCAGATGTAGGCAGTGCTGTCCATAGTGCTCGATGGACAGCGGTGGCGAGCCAAACTGAGCTCTAGTTTTCAACACTTTCACAAATTGCCATAACGTGAGGTTTAACTTACTGCTTCGGTTGAGTAGAGTGTAGCCGTCAAAGCTGGAATCAGTAGCACTCAGGTAAGAAGAACGGGAAGCAGATATACCCAGTCCGGTGGCAGTGACCTACGGGAACCTTCCTATCTCGCTTCCACGCCTGAATGTTTGCAACCGCGGCAGAGTTAGGCAGGCACAATTGTGCAGCAATGCAAAAAGCATAACCTGGCCAAATTTCACGGGTGTACAAGAAACCACGGGGGATTTACAAGGAGATGTTCATCCGGAACACCCGGAGGCCAGCCAGCAGCAAGATTGAGGAATTCTTCCTAAGAAGCCTAGAAAGCAGTGAAACGCTCCTATGTTGCAATAACTCAGCACCTCATTCTGAGTGTTCCCGGCAGAGGTCATTCGGCTGAACACAACCGTGGACTAATTAGAGCTAGATGTAGGCAGTGCCGTCCATAATGCTGGATGGACAGTGGTGGCGTGCTAAACAACAGAGCTCTAGTTCTCAACATTTTCACAAAGTGCCATAAGTTGAGGTTCAACTTACTGCTCCGATTGAGTAGAGTGTAGCTGTCAAAGCTGGAATCAGTAGCTCTCAGGTGAGTAGAACGGGAAGCAGATATACCCAGTCCGCTGGCAGTGTCTACGGGGACCAGACTATCTGGCTGCCACGCCTGAATGTTTGCAACCCCGGCAGAGCTGGGCAGGCGCAATTGTGCAGCAATGCAAACTGCATAACCTGCCGAAATTTCACGAGTGTTCAAGAAACCACCGGGGATTTGCAAGGGGATGTTCCCCGGAACAGCCGGAATACTGCCGACAGCAACATTCCGGAATTCTTCCTAAGAAGCCTTGAAACAGTGAAACGCTCCTATGTTGCAATAACTCAGAACCTCATTTTGAATGTTACCGGCAGAGGTCATTCGGGTGAACACAACCGTGGAATAATTAGAGCCAGATGTAGGCATTGCCTTCCATAGTGCTGGATGGACAATGGTGGCGAGCCAAACAACTGAGCTCTAGTTCTCAACACCTTCACAAATTGCCATAAGGTGAGGTTATACTTACTGCTCCGGTTGAGTAGATTGTAGCCGTCAAAGCTGGAAACAGTAGCACTCAGGTGAGAAGAACGGGAAGCAGATATACCCAGTCCGCTGGCAGTGTCCTACGGGGACCAGCCTATATGTCTGCCACGCCTGAATGTTTGCAACCGCCCAAGATCTAGGCAGTCGCAATTGTGCAGCAATGCATACTGCCTAACCTGACCAAATTTCACGGGTGTACAAGAAACCACGGGGGATTTACAAGGAGATGTTCACCCGGAACAGCTGGAGGCCTACAGGCAGCAACATTCCGGAATTCTTCCTAAGAAGCCTTGAAAGCAGTGAAACGATCCTATGTTGCAATAACTCAGAACCTCATTCTGAGTGTTCCCGGCAGAGGTCATTCGGCTGAAAACAACCGTGGACTAATTGGAGCCAGATGTAAGCAGTGCCATCCATAGTGCTGGATGGACAGTGGTGACGTGCCAAACAACTGAGCTCTAGTTCTCAACACTTTCACAAAGTGTCCTTAGTTGAGGTTCAACTTACTGCTCCGGTTGAGTAGAGTGTAGCAGTCAAAGCTAGAATCAGTAGCACTCAGGTGAGAAGAATGGGAATCAGATATACTCAGTAAGCTGGTGTTTTCTACGGGGACCAGCCTATCTGGCTGCCACGCCTGAATGTTTGTAACCGCGGCAGAGCTTGGCAGGCGAAATTGTGCCGAAATGCAAACTGCATAACCTGGCCAAATTTCACGGGTGTACAAGAAACCACGGCGGATTTACAAGGGGATGTTCCCCCGGAACTGTCGGAGCCCTGCCGGCAGCAATATTCCGGAATCCTTTCTAAGAAGCCTTGAAAGCAGTGAAACGCTCCTATATTGCAATAACTCAGCACCTCATTCTGAGTGTTCCCGGGAGAGGTCATTCGGCTGAACACAACCGTGGACTAATTAGAGCCAGATGTAGGCAGTGACGTCCATAATGCTGGATGGACAGTGGTGGCGTGCTAAACAACAGAGCTCTAGTTCTCAACACTTTCACAAAGTGGCATAAGTTGAGGTTCAACTTACTGCTCCGATTGAGTAGAGTGTAGCCGTCAAAGCTGGAATCAGTAGCATTCAGGTGAGTAGAACGGGAAGCAGATATACCCAGTCCGCTGGCAGTGTCTACGGGAACCAGCCTATCTGGCTGCCACGCCTGAATGTTTGCAGCCGCGGCAGAGCTAGGCAGGCGCAATTGTGCAGCAATGCAAACTGCATAACCTGCCGAAATTTCACGGGTGTACAAGAAACCACCGGGGATTTGCAAGGGGATGCTCCCCGGAACAGCCGGAATTCTGCCGGCAGCAACATTCCGGAATTCGTCCTAAGAAGCCTTGAAACAGTGAAACGCTCCTATGTTGCAATAACTCAGAACCTCATTTTGAGTGTTACCGGCAGAGGTCATTCGGCTGAACACAACCGTGGACTAATTAGAGCCAGATGTAGGTAGTGCCGTCCATAGAGATGGATGGACATGGGTGGTGTGCCAAACAAGTGAACTGTAGTTCTCAAAACTTTCACAAATTGCCATAAGTTGAGATTCAACTTACTGCTCCGGTTGAATAGAGTGTAGCCGACAAAGCTGGAATCAGTAGCACTCAGGTGAGAAGAACGGGAAGCAGATATACCTAGTCCACTGGCATTTTGCTACGGGGACCAGCCTATCTGGCTGCCACGCCTGAATGTTTGCAACCGCGGCAGAGCTAGGCAGGCGTAATTGTGCAGCAATGCAAACTGCATAACCTGGCCAAATTTCACGGGTGTACAAGAAACCACGGGGGATTTACAAGGAGATGTTCATCCGGAAAATTTGGCGGCCTGCCCGAAGCAAGATTGAGGAATTCTTCCTGTGAAGCCTTGAAAGCAGTGAAACGCTGCTATGTTGCAATAACTCAGAAGCTCATTCTGAGTGTTCCGGGCAGATGTCATTCGGCTGACCACAACCGTGGACTAAATGGAGCCAGATGTATGCAGTGCCGTCCATAGTGCTGCATGGACTTGGTTGCATGCCAAACAACTGAGCTCTAGTTCTCCACACTTTCACAAAGTGCCATAAGTTGAGGTTCAACTTACTGCCCCGGTTGAATAGAGTGCAGCCTTCAAAGCTGGAATCGGTGGCACTCAGGTGAGAAGAACGGAAAGCAGATATATCGTCCGCTGGCAGTGTCCTACGGGGATCAGCCTATCTGGCTGCCACGCATGAATGTTTGCAACCGCGGCAGAGCTAGGCAGGCGCAATAGTGCAGCAATGCATACTGCATTACCTGGCCAAATTTCACGGTATACAAGAAACCATGAGAGATTTACAAGGAGATGTTCACCCGGAACAGCCGGAGGCCTGCCGGCAGCAACATTCCGGAATCCTTTCTAAGAAGCCTTGAAAGCAGTGAAACGCTCCTATGTTGCAACAACTCAGAACCTCATTCTGAGTGTTCCCGGCAGAGGTCATTCGGCTGAACACAACCGTGGACTAATTAGAGCCAGATGTAGGCCGTGTCGTCCATAGTGCTGGATGGACAGTGGTGGGGTGGCAAACAACTGAGCTTTACTTCTCAACATTTTCACAAAGTGCGATGAGTTGAGGTTCAACTTACTGCTCCAGTTGAGTAGAGTGTAGCCGTCAAAGCTGGAATCAATAGAACTCAGATGAGAAGAACGGGAAGCAGATATACCCAGTCCACTGGCAGTGTCTTACGGGGACCAGCATATCAGGCTGCCACGCCTGAATGTTTGCAACCGCGGCAGAGCTAGGCAGGCGCAATTGTATAGCAATGGAAACTGCATAACCTGGCTAAACTTCACGGGTGTACAAGAAACCACAGGGGATTTACAAGGAGATGTTAACCTGGAATAGCCGGAAGCCTGCCGGCACCATGATTCCGGAATTCTTCTTACGAAGCCTTGAAAGCAGTGAAACGCTCCTATGTTGCAATAACTCAGAACCTCATTCTAAGTGTTCCGGGCAGAAGTCATTCGGCTGAACACAACCGTTTCCTAATTAGAGCCAGATGTATGCAATGCTGTCTATAGTGCTGGATGGACAGTTGTGGCATGCCAAACAACTGAGCTCTAGTTCTCAACACTTTCACAAAGTGCCATGAGTTGAGGTTCAACATACTGCTCCGGTTGAGTAGAGTGTAGCCATCAAAGCTGGAATCAGTAGCACTCAGATGAGAAGAACGGGAAGCAGATATACCCAGTCAGCTGGCAGTGTCCTACGGGGACCAGCCTATCTGGCTGCCACGCCTGAATGTTTGCAACCGTGGCAGAGCTAGGCAGGCGCAATTGTGCAGCAATGCAAACTGCATAACCTGGCCAAATTTCACGGATGTACAAGCAACCACAGGGGATTTACAAGGAGATGTTCACCCAGAACAGCCGGAGGCCTGCCGGCAGCAACATTAAGGAAATCTTCCTAAGAAGCCTTGAAAGCAGTGAAATGCTCCTATGTTGCAACAACTCAAAACCTCATTCTGAGTGTTCCCGGCAAAGGTCATTCGGCTGAACACAACTGGAACTAATTAGCGGCAGATGTAGTCAGTGCCATCCATAGTGCTGGATGGACAGTGGTGGCGTGCCAAACAACTGAGCTCTAGTTATCAACACTTTCACAAATTGCCATAAGTTGAGGTTCTACTTACTGCTCCGGTTGACTAGAGTGTATCCGTCAAAGCTGGAATCAGTAACACTCACGTGAGAAAAATGGGAAGCACATATACCAGTCCGCTGGCAGTGTACTACGGGGACCAAACTATCTGGCTGCCATGCCTTAATGTTTAAAACCGTGGCAGAGCTAGGCAAGCGCAATTGTGCAGCAATGGAAACTGCATAACCTGGCTAAATTTCACGGGTGTACAAGAAACCACGGGGGATTTACAAGGAGATGTTCACTCGGAACAGCCGGAGGCCTGCCGGCAGCAAGATTATGGAATTCTTCCTGTGAAGCCTTGAAAGCAGTGAAACGCTCCTATGTTGCAACAACTCAGAACCTCATTCTGAGTGTTCCCGGCAGAGGTCTTTCGGCTGAACACAACCGTGGACAAATTAGAGCCAGATATAGGCAATGCTGTCCATAATGCTGGATGGACAGTGGTGGCGTGTCAAACAACTGAGCTCTACTTCTCAACACTTTTACAAAGTGCCATGAGTTGAGGTTCAAATTACTGTTCCGGTTGAGTAGAGTATAGCCCGCAAAGCTGGAATCAGTAGCACTCAGCTGAGAAGAACGGGATGCAGATATACCCAGTCTGCTAGCAGTGTCCTACGGGGACCAGCCTATCTGGCTGCCACTCCTGAATGTTTGCCAGCGCGACAGAGCTAGGCAGGCGCAATTGTGCAGCAATGCAAACTGCATAACCATGCCAAATTTCCCGCGTGTACAAGATACCACGGGGGATTTACAAGGAGATGTTCACCCGGAACAGCCGGAGGCCTGCAAGCAGCAAGATTCTGGAATTCTTCCTGTGAAGCCTTGAAAGCAGTGAAACGCTCCTATGTTGCAACAACTCAGAAACTCATTTTGAGTGTTCCCGGTAGAGGTCATTCGGCTGAAAACAACCATGGACTAATTAGAGCCATATGTATGCCGTGCCGTCCATAGTGCTGGATGGACAGTTGTGGGGTGCCAAACAACTGAGCTCTAGTGCTCAACACTTTCACAAAGTGCCATGAGTTGAGGTTCATCTTACTGTTCCGGTTGAGTAGAGTGTAGCCGTCAAAGCTGGAATCAGTTGCGCTCAGGTGAGAAGAACGGGATGCAGATATACCCAGTCTGCTGGCATTGTCCTATGGGGACCAGCCTATCTGGCTGCCACGCCTGAATATTTGCAAGCACGGCAGAGCTCGGCAGGCACAATTGTAAAGGAATACAAACTGCATAACCTAGCCAAATTTCACGGATGTACAAGAAACCACGGGGGATTTACAAGGGGATGTTCACCCGGAACAGCAGGAGGATTGCCAGCAGCAACATTCCGGAATTCTTCCTAAGAAGCCTTGAAAGAAGTGAAACGCTCCTATGTTGCAATAACTCAGAACCTCATTCTGAGTATTCCCGGCAGATGTCATTCTGCTGAACACAACCGTGGACTAATTAGAGCCAGATGTAGGCAGTGCCGTCCATAGTGCAGGATGGACAGTGGTGGCGTGCCAAACAACTGAGCTCTAGTTCTCAACACTTTCAAAAAGTGCCATAAGTTGAGGTTCAACTTACTGCTCCGGTTGAGTAGAGTGTAGCCGTCAAAGCTGGAATCAGTAGCACTCAGGTGAGAAGAACAGGAAGGAGATATACCCAGTCCGCTGGCAGTGTACTACGGGGACCACCCTATCTGGCTGGATGCCTGAATGTTTGCCACCGTGGCAGAGCTAGGCAGGCGCAATTGTGCAGCAATGCAAACTGCATAACCTGGACAAATTTAACGGGTGTAGAAGAAACCACGGGGGATTTACAAGGAGATGTTCACCCAGAACAGCTGAGGCCTGCCGGCAGCAAAATTCCGGAATTCTTCCTAAGAAGCCTTGAAAGCAGTGAAACGCTCCTATGTTGCAATAACTCAGATACTCATTCTGAGTGTTCCAGGCAGAGGTCATTCGGCTGAACACAACCGTGGACTAATTAGAGCCAGATGTATGCAGTGCGTCCATAGTGCTGGATGGACTGTGGTGGCTTGCCAAACAACTGACTCTAGTTCTCAACACTTTCACAAATTGCCATGAGTTGAGGTTCAACTTAATATTCCGGTTGAGTAGAGTGTAGCCGTAAAAGCTGGAATGAATAGCACTCAGGTGAGAAGAACGGGAAGCACATATACCCAGTCCGCTGGCAGTGTCTTACGGGCACCAGCCTATCTGGTTGCCACGTCTGAATGTTTGCCAGCGCGACAGAGCTAGGCAGGCGCAATTGTGCAGCCATGCAAACTGCATAACCTGGCCAAATTTCACGAGTGTACAAGATACCACGGGGGATTTACAAATAGATGTTCACCCGGATCAGCCGGAAGCCTGCCGGCAGCAATATTCCGAAATTCTTCCAAAGATGCCTTGAAAGCAGTGAAACGCTCCTATGTTGCAACAACTCAGAACCTCATTCTGAGTGTTCCCGGCAGAGGTCATTCGGCTGAACACAACCGTGGACTAATTAGAGCCAGATGTAGGTACTTCCGTCTGTAGTGATGGATGGACAGTGGTGGCGTGCCAAACAACTGAGCTCTAGTTCTCAACACTTTCACCAATTGCCATAAGTTGAGGTTCAACTTACTGCTCCGGTTGAGTAGAGTGTAGCCGTCAAAGCTGGAATCAGTAGCACTCAGGTGAGAAGAACGGGAAGCACATATACCCAGTCCGCTTGCAGAGTCCTACGGGAACCAGCCTGTATGGCTGCCACGCCTGAATGTTTGCAACCTCGGCAGAGCTAGGCAGGCGTAATTGTGCAGCAATGCAAACTGCATAACCTGGCCAAATTTCACGGGTGTACAAGAAACCATGGGGCATTTACAAGGAGATGTTCACCCGGAAGAGTCGGCGGACAGCCGGAAGCAAGATTGAGGAATTCTTCCTGGGAAGCCTTGAAAGCAGTGAAATGCTCCTATGTTGCAATAACTCAGAAGCTCATTCTGAGTGTTCCCGGCAGAGGTCATTCGGCTGAACATGACCGTGGACTAATTAGAGACAGATGTAGGCAGTTCCGTCCACAGTGCTGGATGGACTTGGGTGTCGTGACAAACAACTGAGCTCTAGTTCCCAACACTTTCACGAATTTCCATAAGTAGAAGTTCAACTTACTGCCCCGGTTGAATAGATTGTAGCCGTCAAAGATGGAATCAGTAGCACTCAGGTGAGAAGAACGGGAAACAGATATACCCAGTCCGCTGGCAGTGTCCTACGGGGACCAGCCTATCTGGCTGCCACGTCTGAATGTTTGCAACCGCGGCAGAGCTTGGCAGGCGCCATTGTGCAGCAATGCAAACTGCATAACCTGGCCAAATTTCACGGGTGTACAAGAAACCACGGGGGATTTACAAGGAGATGTTCACCTGGAACAGCCGGAGGCCTGCCAACAGCAAGATTCCGGAAATCTTCCTAAGAAGCCTTGAAAGCAGTGAAACGCTCCTATGTTGCAATAACTCAGAACCTCATTCTGAGTGTTCCCGGCAGAGGTCATTCGGCTGAACACAAACGTGGACTAATTAGAGCCAGATGTAGGCAATGCCATCCATAGTGCTGGATGGACAGTGGTGACGTGCGAAACAACTGAGCTCTACTTCTCAACCCTTTAACAAAGTGCCATAAGTTGAGGTTCAACTTACTTTTCCAGTTGAGTAGAGTGTAGCCGTGAAAGCTGGAATCAGTAGCACTCAGGTGAGAAGAACAGGAAGCAGATATACCCAGTCCGCTGGCAGTGTCCTACAGGGACCAGCCTATATGGCTGCCACGCCTGAATATTTGCAACCGCGGCAGAGCTAGGCAGGGGCAATTTTGCAGCAATTCAAACTGCATAACCTGGCCAAATTTCACGGGTGTACAAGAAACCACGGGGGATTTACAAGGAGATGTTCACCCGGAACAGCCGGAGGCCTGCCAGCAACAACATTCCAAAATTCTTCGTAAGTAGCCTTGAAAGCAGTGCAACGCTCCTATGTTGCAATAACTCCGAACCTCATAGTGTTCTCGGCAGAGGTCATTAGGCTGAACACAACCGTGGACTAATTAGAGCCAGATGTAGGCAGTGACGTCCATTGTGCTGGATGTACTGTGGTGGCGTGCCAATCAATTGAGCTCTAGTTCTCAACACTTTCACAAAGTGCCATAAGTTGAGGTTCCACTTACTGTTCCGGTTGAGTAGAGTTTAGCCCTCAAAGCTGGAATCAGAAGAACTCAGGTGAGAAGAAGGGGAAGCACATATGCCCAGTCCGCTGGCAGAGTCCTACGGGGACCAGCCTATCTGGCTGCCACGCCTGAATGTTTGCAACCGCGGCAGAGATAGGCAGGCGCAATTGTGCAGCAATGCATACTGCATAACCTGGCCAAATTTCACGGGTGTACAAGAAACCACGGGGGATTTACAAGGAGATGTTCACCTGGAACAGCCGGAGGCCTGCCAACAGCAAGATTCCGGAAATCTTCCTAAGAAGCCTTGAAAGCAGTGAAACGCTCCTATGTTGCAATAACTCAGAACCTCATTCTGAGTGTTTCCGGCAGAGGTCATTCGGCTGAACACAACCGTGGCCTAATTAGAGCCAGATGTAGGCAGTGCCGTCCATAGTGCTGGATGGACTGTGGTGACGTGCCAAGCAACTGAGCTCTAATTCTCAACCCTTTCACAAAGTGCCATAAGTTGAGTTTCAACTTATTGCTCCGGTTGAGTAGAGTGTAGCCGTCAAAGCTGATATCATTAGCACCCAGGTGAGAAGAACAGGAAGCAGATATACCCAGTCCGCCGGCAGTGTCCTACGGGGACCAGCCTATCTGGCTGCCACGCCTGAATGTTTGCCAGCGCGCCAGAGGTAGACACGCACAATTGTGCAGCAATGCAAACTGCATAACCTGGCCAAATTTCACGGGTGTACAAGAAACCATGGGGGATTTATAAGGAGATGTTCACCGGGAACAGCCGGAGGCCTGCCGGCAACAAGATTCCAGAATTCTTCCAAAGAAGCCTTGAAAGCACTGAAACGCTCCTACGTTGCAATAATTCAGAACCTCATTGTGAGTGTTCCCGGCAGAGGTCATTCGGCTGAACACAACCGTTGACTAATTAGAGCCAGATGTAGGCAGTGCCGTCCATAGTGCTTCTTGGACAGTGGTGGCGTGCCAAACAACTGAGAGCTAGTTCTCAACACTTTCACAAAGTGCCTTAAGTTGAGGTTCAACTTACTACTCCGGTTGAGTAGAGTGTAGTCGTCAAAGCTGGAATCAGTAGCATTTAGATGAGAAGAATGGGACCAGTCCGCTTGCAGTGTCCTACGGGGACCAGCCTATCTGGCTGCCATGCCTGAATGTTTGCAACTGCGGCAGAGCTAGGCAGGCGCAATTGTACAGCAATGCAAACTGCATAACCTGGCTAAATTTCACGGGTGTACAAGAAACCAAGGGGATTTACAAGGAGATGTTCACCCGGAACAGCCGGAGGCCTGCCGGCAGCAACATTCCGGAATTCTTCCTAAGAAGCCTTGAAAGCAGTGAAAATTTCCTATGTTGAAATAACTCAGAACCTCATTCTGAGTGTTTCCGGCAGAGGTCATTCGGCTGAACACAACCATGGACTAATTAGAGCCAGATGTAGGTAGTGACGTATATATTGTTGGTTGAAGAGTGGTGACGTGCCAAACAACTGAGCTCTAGTTTTCAACACTTTCACAAAGTGCCATAAGTTGAGGTTCAACTTACAGCTCCGGTTGAGTAGAGTGTAGCCGTCAAAAGTGGAAACAGTCGCACTCATGTGAGAAGAACGGGAAGCACATATAACCAGGCCGCTAGCAGTGTCCTACGGGGACCAGACTATCTGGCTGCCACGCCTGAATGTTTGCAACCGCGGCAGAGCTAGGCAGGCGCAATTGTGTAAAAATGCAAACTGCATAACCTGGCCAAATTTCACGGGTGTACAAGAAACCACGGGGGATTTACAAGGAGATGTCCACCCGGAGCAGCCGGAGGTTGTCGGCAGCAAGAATACGGAATACTTCCTAAGAAGCCTTGAAAGCAGTGAAACGCTCCTATGTTGCAATAACTCAGAACCTCATTCTGAGTGTTCCACGCAGAGGTCATTCGGCTGAACACAACCGTGGACTAATTAGAGCCAGATGTAGGCAGTGCCGTCCATAGTGCTGGATGGACAATGGTGGCGTGCTAAACAACTGAGCTCTAGTTCTTAACACTTTCACAAAGTATTATAAGTTGAGGTCCAACTTACTTCTCGGTTGAGTAGAGTGTAGCCGTCAAAGCTGGTATCAGTAGCACTCAGGTGAGAAGAACGGGACCAGTCCACTGGCAGTGTACTACGGGGACCAGCCTATCTGGATGCCACGCCTGAATGTTTGCGACCCAGGCAAAGCTAGGCAGGGGCCATGAAACAGCAATGCAAACTGCATATCCTGGCCAAATTTCAGGGTTGTACAAGAAACCACGGTGGATTTACAAGGAGATGTTGACCCAGAACAGCCGGAGGCCTGCCGGCAGCAAGATTCCGGAATGCTTCCTAAGAAGCCTTGAAAGCAGTGAAACGTTCCTATGTTGCAATAACTCAGAACCTCATTCTGAGTTTTCCCGGCAGAGGTCATTAGGCTGAACACAACCTTGGACTAATTAGAACCAGATGTAAGCAATGCAGTCCATAGTGCTGGATGGAAAGTGGTGGCATGCCAAACAACTGAGCTCTAGTTCAGAACACTTTAACAAAGTGCCATAGGTTGAGGTTCAACTTACTGCTCCGGTTGAATAGAGTGTAGCCGTCAAAGCTGGAATCAGTAGCACTCAGGTGAGAAGAATGGGAAGCAGATATACCCAATTCCGCTGGCAGTGTTTTACGGGGACCAGCCTATCTGGCTGCCACGCCTGAATGTTTGCCTGCGCGGCAGAGCTAGGCAGGAGTAATTGTCCAGCAATGCAAACTGCATAACCTGGCCAAATTTCACTGGTGTGCAAGAAACTACGGGGGATTTACAAGGAGATGTTCACCCTGAACAGCCGGAGGCCTGCCGGCAGCAAGATTCCGGAATTCTTCCTCAGAAGCCTTGAAAGCAGTGAAATGCTCCTGTGTTGCAATAACTCAGAACCTCATTCTGAGTGTTCCCGGCAGAGGTCATTCGGCTGAACACAAACGTGGACTAATTAGACCGAGATGTAGGCAATGCCATCCATAGTGCTGGATGGACAGTGGTGACGTGCCAAACAACTGAGCTCTAGATCTCAACACTTTCACAAAGTTCCATGAGTTTAGGTTCAACTTACTGCTCCGGTTGAGGAGAGTATAGCTGTCAAAGCTGGAATCAGTAGCACTCAGATGAGAAGAACGGGAAGCAGATATACACAGTCCGTTGGCAATGTCCTACGGGGACCAGCCTATCTGGCTGCCACGCCTGAATGTTTGCAACCGTGGCAGAGCTAGGCAGGCGCAATTGTACAGCAATGCAAACTGCATAACCTGGCTAAATTTCACGGGTGTACAAGAAACCACAGGGGATTTACAAGGAGATGTTCACCCGGAATAGCCGGAAGCCTGCCCACAGCAAGATTCCGGAATTCTTCCCAAGAAGCCTTGAAAGCAGTGAAACGCTCCTATGTTGCAACAACTCAGAACCTCATTCTGAGTGGTCCCGGCAGAGGTCATTCGGCTGAACACAACCGTGGACTAATTAGAGCCATATGTACGCAGTGCCCTCCATAGTGCTGGATGGACAGTGGTGGGGTGGCAAACACCTGAGCTCTAGTTCTCAACACTTTCACAAAGTGCCATAAATTGAGGTTAAACTTCCTGCTCCGGTTGAGTAGAGTGTAGCCGTCAAAGCTGGAATCAGTAACACTAACGTGAGAAAAACGGGAAGCACATATACCCAGTCCGCTGGCATTGTCCTACGGGAACCAACCTATCCGGCTGCCATGCATGAATGTTTACAACCGCGGCAGAGCTAGGCAAGCGCAATTGTGCAGCAATGCAAACTGCATAACCTGGCCAAATTTCCCGGTTGTACAAGAAACCACGGGGGATTTACAAGGAGATGATCACCCGGAACAGCCGGAGGCCTGCCAGCAGCAAGATTCTGGAATTCTTCCTGTGAAGCCTTGAAAGCAGTGAAACGCTCCTATGTTGCAACAACTCAGAACCTCATTCTGAGTGTTACCGGCAGAGGTCATTCGGCTGAACACAACCGTGGATTAATTAGAGCCAGATGTACGCAGTGCTATCCATAGTGCTGGATGGACAGTGGTGGCGTGCCAAACAACTGAGCTCTAGTTCTCAACACTTTCACAAAGTGCCATAAGTTGAGGTTCAACTTACTGCTCTGGTTGAGTAGAGTGTAGCCGTCAAAGCTGGAATCAGTAACACTAACGTGAGAAAAACGGGAAGCACATATACCCAGTCCGCTGGCAGTGTCCTACGGGAACCAACCTATCTGTCTGCCACGCCTGAATGTTTGCAACCGCGGCAGAGCTAGGAGGCCCAATTGTGCAGCAATGCAAACTGCATAACCTGGCCAAATTTCACGGGTGTACAAGAAACCACGGGGGATTTACAAGGAGAAGTTCACCCGGAACAGCCCGAGGCCTGCCGGCACCAACATTGCGGAATTCTTCCTAAGAAGCATTGAAAGCAGTGAAACGCTCCTATGTTGCAATAACTCAGAACCTCATTCTGAGTGTTGGCGGCAGAGGTCATTCGGCTGAACACAACCGTGGACTAATTAGAGCCAGATGTAGGCAGTGCCGTCCATAGTGCTGGATGGACAGCCGTGGCGTGTCAAACAACTGAGCTCTAGTTCTCAACACTTTCACAAAGTGCCATAAGTTGAGGTTCAACTTACTGCTCCGGTTGAGTAGAGTGTAGCCGTCAAAGCTTGAATCATTAGCACTCAGGTGAGTAGAACGGTAAGCAGATATCCCCAGTTCGCTGGCAGTGTCCTAAGGGGACGAGCCTATCTGGCTGCCACGCCTGAATCTTTGCAACCGTGGCAGAACTAGGCAGGCGCATTTGTGCAGCAATTCAAACTGCATAACCTGACCAAATTTCACGGGTATACAAGAACCCATGGGAGATTTACAAGATGTTAACCCGGAACAGCCGGAGGCCTGCTGGCAGCAAGATTCCGGAATTCTTCCTAAGAAGCCTTGAAAGCAGTGAAATGCTCCTATGTTACACTCACTAAGAATCTCATTCTGAGTGTTCCCGGCAGAGGTCATTCGGCTGAACACAACCGTGGACTAAATAGACCCACGTGTAGGCAGTGCTGTCCATAGTGCTGGACAGTGTTGGCGTTCCAAACAACTGAGCTCTAGTTATCAACACTTTTACAAAGTGCCATAAGTTGAGGTTCAACTTACTGCTCCAGTTGAGTAGAGTGTAGCCGTCAAAGCTGGAATCAGTAGCACTCATGTGAGAAGAACGGGAAGCAGATATACCCAGTCCGCTGGCTGTGTCCTACGGGGACCAGCCTTTCTGGATGCCAGGCCTGAATGTTTGCAACCGTGGCAGAGCTAGGTAGGCGCAATTGTGGAGCAATGCAAACTGCATAACCTGGCCAAATTTCACGGGTATACACGAAACCACGGGGGATTTTCAAGGAGATGTTCACCCGGAACAGCCGGAGACCTGCTGGCTGCAACATTGCGGAATTCTTCCCAAGAAGCCTTGAAAGCACTGAAAAGCTCCTATGTTGCAACAACTCAGAACCTCATTCTGAGTGTTCCCGGGAGAGGCCATTCAGCTGAACACAACCGTGGACTAATTAGAGCCAGATGTAGGCAGTGACGTCCATAATGCTGGATGGACAGTGGTGGCGTGCTAAACAACAGAGCTCTAGTTCTCAACACTTTCACAAAGTGGCATAAGTTGAGGTTCAACTTACTGCTCCGATTGAGTAGAGTGTAGCCGTCAAAGCTGGAATCAGTAGCATTCAGGTGAGTAGAACGGGAAGCAGATATACCCAGTCCGCTGGCAGTGTCTACGGGGACCAGCCTATCTGGCTGCCACGCCTGAATGTTTGCAGCCGCGGCAGAGCTAGGCAGGCGCAATTGTGCAGCAATGCAAACTGCATAACCTGCCGAAATTTCACGGGTGTACAAGAAACCACCGGGGATTTGCAAGGGGATGCTCCCCGGAACAGCCGGAATTCTGCCGGCAGCAACATTCCGGAATTCGTCCTAAGAAGCCTTGAAACAGTGAAACGCTCCTATGTTGCAATAACTCAGAACCTCATTTTGAGTGTTACCGGCAGAGGTCATTCGGCTGAACACAACCGTGGACTAATTAGAGCCAGATGTAGGTAGTGCCGTCCATAGAGATGGATGGACATGGGTGGTGTGCCAAACAAGTGAACTGTAGTTCTCAAAACTTTCACAAATTGCCATAAGTTGAGATTCAACTTACTGCTCCGGTTGAATAGAGTGTAGCCGACAAAGCTGGAATCAGTAGCACTCAGGTGAGAAGAACGGGAAGCAGATATACCTAGTCCACTGGCATTTTGCTACGGGGACCAGCCTATCTGGCTGCCACGCCTGAATGTTTGCAACCGCGGCAGAGCTAGGCAGGCGTAATTGTGCAGCAATGCAAACTGCATAACCTGGCCAAATTTCACGGGTGTACAAGAAACCACGGGGGATTTACAAGGAGATGTTCATCCGGAAAATTTGGCGGCCTGCCCGAAGCAAGATTGAGGAATTCTTCCTGTGAAGCCTTGAAAGCAGTGAAACGCTGCTATGTTGCAATAACTCAGAAGCTCATTCTGAGTGTTCCGGGCAGATGTCATTCGGCTGACCACAACCGTGGACTAAATGGAGCCAGATGTATGCAGTGCCGTCCATAGTGCTGCATGGACTTGGTTGCATGCCAAACAACTGAGCTCTAGTTCTCCACACTTTCACAAAGTGCCATAAGTTGAGGTTCAACTTACTGCCCCGGTTGAATAGAGTGCAGCCTTCAAAGCTGGAATCGGTGGCACTCAGGTGAGAAGAACGGAAAGCAGATATATCGTCCGCTGGCAGTGTCCTACGGGGATCAGCCTATCTGGCTGCCACGCATGAATGTTTGCAACCGCGGCAGAGCTAGGCAGGCGCAATAGTGCAGCAATGCATACTGCATTACCTGGCCAAATTTCACGGTATACAAGAAACCATGAGAGATTTACAAGGAGATGTTCACCCGGAACAGCCGGAGGCCTGCCGGCAGCAACATTCCGGAATCCTTTCTAAGAAGCCTTGAAAGCAGTGAAACGCTCCTATGTTGCAACAACTCAGAACCTCATTCTGAGTGTTCCCGGCAGAGGTCATTCGGCTGAACACAACCGTGGACTAATTAGAGCCAGATGTAGGCCGTGTCGTCCATAGTGCTGGATGGACAGTGGTGGGGTGGCAAACAACTGAGCTTTACTTCTCAACATTTTCACAAAGTGCGATGAGTTGAGGTTCAACTTACTGCTCCAGTTGAGTAGAGTGTAGCCGTCAAAGCTGGAATCAATAGAACTCAGATGAGAAGAACGGGAAGCAGATATACCCAGTCCACTGGCAGTGTCTTACGGGGACCAGCATATCAGGCTGCCACGCCTGAATGTTTGCAACCGCGGCAGAGCTAGGCAGGCGCAATTGTATAGCAATGGAAACTGCATAACCTGGCTAAACTTCACGGGTGTACAAGAAACCACAGGGGATTTACAAGGAGATGTTAACCTGGAATAGCCGGAAGCCTGCAGGCACCATGATTCCGGAATTCTTCTTACGAAGCCTTGAAAGCAGTGAAACGCTCCTATGTTGCAATAACTCAGAACCTCATTCTAAGTGTTCCGGGCAGAAGTCATTCGGCTGAACACAACCGTTTCCTAATTAGAGCCAGATGTATGCAATGCTGTCTATAGTGCTGGATGGACAGTTGTGGCATGCCAAACAACTGAGCTCTAGTTCTCAACACTTTCACAAAGTGCCATGAGTTGAGGTTCAACATACTGCTCCGGTTGAGTAGAGTGTAGCCATCAAAGCTGGAATCAGTAGCACTCAGATGAGAAGAACGGGAAGCAGATATACCCAGTCCGCTGGCAGTGTCCTACGGGGACCAGCCTATCTGGCTGCCACGCCTGAATGTTTGCAACCGCGGCAGAGCTAGGCAGGCGCAATTGTGCAGCAATGCAAACTGCATAACCTGGCCAAATTTCACGGATGTACAAGCAACCACAGGGGATTTACAAGGAGATGTTCACCCAGAACAGCCGGAGGCCTGCCGGCAGCAACATTAAGGAAATCTTCCTAAGAAGCCTTGAAAGCAGTGAAATGCTCCTATGTTGCAACAACTCAAAACCTCATTCTGAGTGTTCCCGGCAAAGGTCATTCGGCTGAACACAACTGGAACTAATTAGCGGCAGATGTAGTCAGTGCCATCCATAGTGCTGGATGGACAGTGGTGGCGTGCCAAACAACTGAGCTCTAGTTATCAACACTTTCACAAATTGCCATAAGTTGAGGTTCTACTTACTGCTCCGGTTGACTAGAGTGTATCCGTCAAAGCTGGAATCAGTAACACTCACGTGAGAAAAATGGGAAGCACATATACCAGTCCGCTGGCAGTGTACTACGGGGACCAAACTATCTGGCTGCCATGCCTTAATGTTTACAACCGTGGTAGAGCTAGGCAAGCGCAATTGTGCAGCAATGGAAACTGCATAACCTGGCTAAATTTCACGGGTGTACAAGAAACCACGGGGGATTTACAAGGAGATGTTCACTCGGAACAGCCGGAGGCCTGCCGGCAGCAAGATTATGGAATTCTTCCTGTGAAGCCTTGAAAGCAGTGAAACGCTCCTATGTTGCAACAACTCAGAACCTCATTCTGAGTGTTCCCGGCAGAGGTCTTTCGGCTGAACACAACCGTGGACAAATTAGAGCCAGATGTAGGCAATGCTGTCCATAATGCTGGATGGACAGTGGTGGAGTGTCAAACAACTGAGCTCTACTTCTCAACACTTTTACAAAGTGCCATGAGTTGAGGTTCAAATTACTGTTCCGGTTGAGTAGAGTATAGCCCGCAAAGCTGGAATCAGTAGCACTCAGGTGAGAAGAACGGGATGCAGATATACCCAGTCTGCTAGCAGTGTCCTACGGGGACCAGCCTATCTGGCTGCCACTCCTGAATGTTTGCCAGCGCGACAGAGCTAGGCAGGCGCAATTGTGCAGCAATGCAAACTGCATAACCATGCCAAATTTCCCGGGTGTACAAGATACCACGGGGGATTTACAAGGAGATGTTCACCCGGAACAGCCGTAGGCCTGCAAGCAGCAAGATTCTGGAATTCTTCCTGTGAAGCCTTGAAAGCAGTGAAACGCTCCTATGTTGCAACAACTCAGAAACTCATTTTGAGTGTTCCCGGTAGAGGTCATTCGGCTGAAAACAACCATGGACTAATTAGAGCCATATGTATGCCGTGCCGTCCATAGTGCTGGATGGACAGTTGTGGGGTGCCAAACAACTGAGCTCTAGTGCTCAACACTTTCACAAAGTGCCATGAGTTGAGGTTCATCTTACTGTTCCGGTTGAGTAGAGTGTAGCCGTCAAAGCTGGAATCAGTTGCGCTCAGGTGAGAAGAACGGGATGCAGATATACCCAGTCTGCTGGCATTGTCCTATGGGGACCAGCCTATCTGGCTGCCACGCCTGAATATTTGCAAGCACGGCAGAGCTCGGCAGGCACAATTGTAAAGGAATACAAACTGCATAACCTAGCCAAATTTCACGGATGTACAAGAAACCACGGGGGATTTACAAGGGGATGTTCACCCGGAACAGCAGGAGGATTGCCAGCAGCAACATTCCGGAATTCTTCCTAAGAAGCCTTGAAAGAAGTGAAACGCTCCTATGTTGCAATAACTCAGAACCTCATTCTGAGTATTCCCGGCAGATGTCATTCTGCTGAACACAACCGTGGACTAATTAGAGCCAGATGTAGGCAGTGCCGTCCATAGTGCAGGATGGACAGTGGTGGCGTGCCAAACAACTGAGCTCTAGTTCTCAACACTTTCAAAAAGTGCCATAAGTTGAGGTTCAACTTACTGCTCCGGTTGAGTAGAGTGTAGCCGTCAAAGCTGGAATCAGTAGCACTCAGGTGAGAAGAACAGGAAGGAGATATACCCAGTCCGCTGGCAGTGTACTACGGGGACCACCCTATCTGGCTGGATGCCTGAATGTTTGCCACCGTGGCAGAGCTAGGCAGGCGCAATTGTGCAGCAATGCAAACTGCATAACCTGTCCAAATTTCACGGGTGTAGAAGAAACCACGGGGGATTTACAAGGAGATGTTCACCCAGAACAGCTGAGGCCTGCCGGCAGCAAAATTCCGGAATTCTTCCTAAGAAGCCTTGAAAGCAGTGAAACGCTCCTATGTTGCAATAACTCAGATACTCATTCTGAGTGTTCCAGGCAGAGGTCATTCGGCTGAACACAACCGTGGACTAATTAGAGCCAGATGTATGCAGTGCGTCCATAGTGCTGGATGGACTGTGGTGGCGTGCCAAACAACTGACTCTAGTTCTCAACACTTTCACAAATTGCCATGAGTTGAGGTTCAACTTAATATTCCGGTTGAGTAGAGTGTAGCCGTCAAAGCTGGAATGAATAGCACTCAGGTGAGAAGAACGGGAAGCACATATACCCAGTCCGCTGGCAGTGTCTTACGGGCACCAGCCTATCTGGTTGCCACGTCTGAATGTTTGCCAGCGCGACAGAGCTAGGCAGGCGCAATTGTGCAGCCATGCAAACTGCATAACCTGGCCAAATTTCACGGGTGTACAAGATACTACGGGGGATTTACAAATAGATGTTCACCCGGATCAGCCGGAAGCCTGCCGGCAGCAATATTCCGAAATTCTTCCAAAGATGCCTTGAAAGCAGTGAAACGCTCCTATGTTGCAACAACTCAGAACCTCATTCTGAGTGTTCCCGGCAGAGGTCATTCGGCTGAACACAACCGTGGACTAATTAGAGCCAGATGTAGGTACTTCCGTCTGTAGTGATGGATGGACAGTGGTGGCGTGCCAAACAACTGAGCTCTAGTTCTCAACACTTTCACCAATTGCCATAAGTTGAGGTTCAACTTACTGCTCCGGTTGAGTAGAGTGTAGCCGTCAAAGCTGGAATCAGTAGCACTCAGGTGAGAAGAACGGGAAGCACATATACCCAGTCCGCTTGCAGAGTCCTACGGGAACCAGCCTGTATGGCTGCCACGCCTGAATGTTTGCAACCTCGGCAGAGCTAGGCAGGCGTAATTGTGCAGCAATGCAAACTGCATAACCTGGCCAAATTTCACGGGTGTACAAGAAACCATGGGGCATTTACAAGGAGATGTTCACCCGGAAGAGTCGGCGGACAGCCGGAAGCAAGATTGAGGAATTCTTCCTGGGAAGCCTTGAAAGCAGTGAAATGCTCCTATGTTGCAATAACTCAGAAGCTCATTCTGAGTGTTCCCGGCAGAGGTCATTCGGCTGAACATGACCGTGGACTAATTAGAGACAGATGTAGGCAGTTCCGTCCACAGTGCTGGATGGACTTGGGTGTCGTGACAAACAACTGAGCTCTAGTTCCCAACACTTTCACGAATTTCCATAAGTAGAGGTTCAACTTACTGCCCCGGTTGAATAGATTGTAGCCGTCAAAGATGGAATCAGTAGCACTCAGGTGAGAAGAACGGGAAACAGATATACCCAGTCCGCTGGCAGTGTCCTACGGGGACCAGCCTATCTGGCTGCCACGTCTGAATGTTTGCAACCGCGGCAGAGCTTGGCAGGCGCCATTGTGCAGCAATGCAAACTGCATAACCTGGCCAAATTTCACGGGTGTACAAGAAACCACGGGGGATTTACAAGGAGATGTTCACCTGGAACAGCCGGAGGCCTGCCAACAGCAAGATTCCGGAAATCTTCCTAAGAAGCCTTGAAAGCAGTGAAACGCTCCTATGTTGCAATAACTCAGAACCTCATTCTGAGTGTTCCCGGCAGAGGTCATTCGGCTGAACACAAACGTGGACTAATTAGAGCCAGATGTAGGCAATGCCATCCATAGTGCTGGATGGACAGTGGTGACGTGCGAAACAACTGAGCTCTACTTCTCAACCCTTTAACAAAGTGCCATAAGTTGCGGTTCAACTTACTTTTCCAGTTGAGTAGAATGTAGCCGTGAAAGCTGGAATCAGTAGCACTCAGGTGAGAAGAACAGGAAGCAGATATACCCAGTCCGCTGGCAGTGTCCTACAGGGACCAGCCTATATGGCTGCCACGCCTGAATATTTGCAACCGCGGCAGAGCTAGGCAGGGGCAATTTTGCAGCAATTCAAACTGCATAACCTGGCCAAATTTCACGGGTGTACAAGAAACCACGGGGGATTTACAAGGAGATGTTCACCCGGAACAGCCGGAGGCCTGCCAGCAACAACATTCCAAAATTCTTCGTAAGTAGCCTTGAAAGCAGTGCAACGCTCCTATGTTGCAATAACTCCGAACCTCATAGTGTTCTCGGCAGAGGTCATTAGGCTGAACACAACCGTGGACTAATTAGAGCCAGATGTAGGCAGTGACGTCCATTGTGCTGGATGTACTGTGGTGGCGTGCCAATCAATTGAGCTCTAGTTCTCAACACTTTCACAAAGTGCCATAAGTTGAGGTTCCACTTACTGTTCCGGTTGAGTAGAGTTTAGCCCTCAAAGCTGGAATCAGAAGAACTCAGGTGAGAAGAAGGGGAAGCACATATGCCCAGTCCGCTGGCAGAGTCCTACGGGGACCAGCCTATCTGGCTGCCACGCCTGAATGTTTGCAACCGCGGCAGAGATAGGCAGGCGCAATTGTGCAGCAATGCATACTGCATAACCTGGCCAAATTTCACGGGTGTACAAGAAACCACGGGGGATTTACAAGGAGATGTTCACCTGGAACAGCCGGAGGCCTGCCAACAGCAAGATTCCGGAAATCTTCCTAAGAAGCCTTGAAAGCAGGGAAACGCTCCTATGTTGCAATAACTCAGAACCTCATTCTGAGTGTTTCCGGCAGAGGTCATTCGGCTGAACACAACCGTGGCCTAATTAGAGCCAGATGTAGGCAGTGCCGTCCATAGTGCTGGATGGACTGTGGTGACGTGCCAAGCAACTGAGCTCTAATTCTCAACCCTTTCACAAAGTGCCATAAGTTGAGTTTCAACTTATTGCTCCGGTTGAGTAGAGTGTAGCCGTCAAAGCTGATATCATTAGCACCCAGGTGAGAAGAACAGGAAGCAGATATACCCAGTCCGCCGGCAGTGTCCTACGGGGACCAGCCTATCTGGCTGCCACGCCTGAATGTTTGCCAACGCGCCAGAGGTAGACACGCACAATTGTGCAGCAATGCAAACTGCATAACCTGGCCAAATTTCACGGGTGTACAAGAAACCATGGGGGATTTATAAGGAGATGTTCACCGGGAACAGCCGGAGGCCTGCCGGCAACAAGATTCCAGAATTCTTCCAAAGAAGCCTTGAAAGCACTGAAACGCTCCTACGTTGCAATAATTCAGAACCTCATTGTGAGTGTTCCCGGCAGAGGTCATTCGGCTGAACACAACCGTTGACTAATTAGAGCCAGATGTAGGCAGTGCCGTCCATAGTGCTTCTTGGACAGTGGTGGCGTGCCAAACAACTGAGAGCTAGTTCTCAACACTTTCACAAAGTGCCTTAAGTTGAGGTTCAACTTACTACTCCGGTTGAGTAGAGTGTAGCCGTCAAAGCTGGAATCAGTAGCATTTAGATGAGAAGAATGGGACCAGTCCGCTTGCAGTGTCCTACGGGGACCAGCCTATCTGGCTGCCATGCCTGAATGTTTGCAACTGCGGCAGAGCTAGGCAGGCGCAATTGTACAGCAATGCAAACTGCATAACCTGGCTAAATTTCACGGGTGTACAAGAAACCAAGGGGATTTACAAGGAGATGTTCACCCGGAACAGCCGGAGGCCTGCCGGCAGCAACATTCCGGAATTCTTCCTAAGAAGCCTTGAAAGCAGTGAAAATTTCCTATGTTGAAATAACTCAGAACCTCATTCTGAGTGTTTCCGGCAGAGGTCATTCGGCTGAACACAACCATGGACTAATTAGAGCCAGATGTAGGTAGTGACGTATATAGTGTTGGTTGAAGAGTGGTGACGTGCCAAACAACTGAGCTCTAGTTCTCAACACTTTCACAAAGTGCCATAAGTTGAGGTTCAACTTACAGCTCCGGTTGAGTAGAGTGTAGCCGTCAAAAGTGGAATCAGTCGCACTCATGTGAGAAGAACGGGAAGCACATATAACCAGGCCGCTAGCAGTGTCCTACGGGGACCAGACTATCTGGCTGCCACGCCTGAATGTTTGCAACCGCGGCAGAGCTAGGCAGGCGCAATTGTGTAAAAATGCAAACTGCATAACCTGGCCAAATTTCACGGGTGTACAAGAAACCACGGGGGATTTACAAGGAGATGTCCACCCGGAGCAGCCGGAGGTTGTCGGCAGCAAGAATACGGAATACTTCCTAAGAAGCCTTGAAAGCAGTGAACGCTCCTATGTTGCAATAACTCAGAACCTCATTCTGAGTGTTCCACGCAGAGGTCATTCGGCTGAACACAACCGTGGACTAATTAGAGCCAGATGTAGGCAGTGCCGTCCATAGTGCTGGATGGACAATGGTGGCGTGCTAAACAACTGAGCTCTAGTTCTTAACACTTTCACAAAGTATTATAAGTTGAGGTCCAACTTACTTCTCCGGTTGAGTAGAGTGTAGCCGTCAAAGCTGGAATCAGTAGCACTCAGGTGAGAAGAACAGGACCAGTCCACTGGCAGTGTCCTACGGGGACCAGCCTATCTGGATGCCACGCCTGAATGTTTGCGACCCAGGCAAAGCTAGGCAGGGGCCATGAAACAGCAATGCAAACTGCATATCCTGGCCAAATTTCAGGGTTGTACAAGAAACCACGGTGGATTTACAAGGAGATGTTGACCCGGAACAGCCGGAGGCCTGCCGGCAGCAAGATTCCGGAATGCTTCCTAAGAAGCCTTGAAAGCAGTGAAACGTTCCTATGTTGCAATAACTCAGAACCTCATTCTGAGTTTTCCCGGCAGAGGTCATTAGGCTGAACACAACCTTGGACTAATTAGAACCAGATGTAAGCAATGCAGTCCATAGTGCTGGATGGAAAGTGGTGGCATGCCAAACAACTGAGCTCTAGTTCAGAACACTTTAACAAAGTGCCATAGGTTGAGGTTCAACTTACTGCTCCGGTTGAATAGAGTGTAGCCGTCAAAGCTGGAATCAGTAGCACTCAGGAGAGAAGAATGGGAAGCAGATATACCCAATTCCGCTGGCAGTGTTTTACGGGGACCAGCCTATCTGGCTGCCACGCCTGAATGTTTGCCTGCGCGGCAGAGCTAGGCAGGAGTAATTGTCCAGCAATGCAAACTGCATAACCTGGCCAAATTTCACTGGTGTGCAAGAAACTACGGGGGATTTACAAGGAGATGTTCACCCTGAACAGCCGGAGGCCTGCCGGCAGCAAGATTCCGGAATTCTTCCTCAGAAGCCTTGAAAGCAGTGAAATGCTCCTGTGTTGCAATAACTCAGAACCTCATTCTGAGTGTTCCCGGCAGAGGTCATTCGGCTGAACACAAACGTGGACTAATTAGACCGAGATGTAGGCAATGCCATCCATAGTGCTGGATGGACAGTGGTGACGTGCCAAACAACTGAGCTCTAGCTCTCAACACTTTCACAAAGTTCCATGAGTTTAGGTTCAACTTACTGCTCCGGTTGAGGAGAGTATAGCTGTCAAAGCTGGAATCAGTAGCACTCAGATGAGAAGAACGGGAAGCAGATATACACAGTCCGTTGGCAATGTCCTACGGGGACCAGCCTATCTGGCTGCCACGCCTGAATGTTTGGAACCGTGGCAGAGCTAGGCAGGCGCAGTTGTACAGCAATGCAAACTGCATAACCTGGCTAAATTTCACGGGTGTACAAGAAACCACAGGGGATTTACAAGGAGATGTTCACCCGGAATAGCCGGAAGCCTGCCCACAGCAAGATTCCGGAATTCTTCCCAAGAAGCCTTGAAAGCAGTGAAACGCTCCTATGTTGCAACAACTCAGAACCTCATTCTGAGTGGTCCCGGCAGAGGTCATTCGGCTGAACACAACCGTGGACTAATTAGAGCCATATGTAGGCAGTGCCCTCCATAGTGCTGGATGGACAGTGGTGGGGTGGCAAACACCTGAGCTCTAGTTCTCAACACTTTCACAAAGTGCCATAAATTGAGGTTAAACTTCCTGCTCCGGTTGAGTAGAGTGTAGCCGTCAAAGCTGGAATCAGTAACACTAACGTGAGAAAAACGGGAAGCACATATACCCAGTCCGCTGGCATTGTCCTACGGGAACCAACCTATCCGGCTGCCATGCATGAATGTTTACAACCGCGGCAGAGCTAGGCAAGCGCAATTGTGCAGCAATGCAAACTGCATAACCTGGCCAAATTTCCCGGTTGTACAAGAAACCACGGGGGATTTACAAGGAGATGATCACCCGGAACAGCCGGAGGCCTGCCAGCAGCAAGATTCTGGAATTCTTCCTGTGAAGCCTTGAAAGCAGTGAAACGCTCCTATGTTGCAACAACTCAGAACCTCATTCTGAGTGTTACCGGCAGAGGTCATTCGGCTGAACACAACCGTGGATTAATTAGAGCCAGATGTACGCAGTGCTGTCCATAGTGCTGGATGGACAGTGGTGGCGTGCCAAACAACTGAGCTCTAGTTCTCAACACTTTCACAAAGTGCCATAAGTTGAGGTTCAACTTACTGCTCTGGTTGAGTAGAGTGTAGCCGTCACAGCTGGAATCAGTAACACTAACGTGAGAAAAACGGGAAGCACATATACCCAGTCCGCTGGCAGTGTCCTACGGGAACCAACCTATCTGTCTGCCACGCCTGAATGTTTGCAACCGCGGCAGAGCTAGGAGGCCCAATTGTGCAGCAATGCAAACTGCATAACCTGGCCAAATTTCACGGGTGTACAAGAAACCACGGGGGATTTACAAGGAGAAGTTCACCCGGAACAGCCCGAGGCCTGCCGGCACCAACATTGCGGAATTCTTCCTAAGAAGCATTGAAAGCAGTGAAACGCTCCTATGTTGCAATAACTCAGAACCTCATTCTGAGTGTTGGCGGCAGAGGTCATTCGGCTGAACACAACCGTGGACTAATTAGAGCCAGATGTAGGCAGTGCCGTCCATAGTGCTGGATGGACAGCCGTGGCGTGTCAAACAACTGAGCTCTAGTTCTCAACACTTTCACAAAGTGCCATAAGTTGAGGTTCAACTTACTGCTCCGGTTGAGTAGAGTGTAGCCGTCAAAGCTTGAATCATTAGCACTCAGGTGAGTAGAACGGTAAGCAGATATCCCCAGTTCGCTGGCAGTGTCCTAAGGGGACGAGCCTATCTGGCTGCCACGCCTGAATCTTTGCAACCGTGGCAGAACTAGGCAGGCGCATTTGTGCAGCAATTCAAACTGCATAACCTGACCAAATTTCACGGGTATACAAGAACCCATGGGGGATTTACAAGATGTTAACCCGGAACAGCCGGAGGCCTGCTGGCAGCAAGATTCCGGAATTCTTCCTAAGAAGCCTTGAAAGCAGTGAAATGCTCCTATGTTACACTCACTAAGAATCTCATTCTGAGTGTTCCCGGCAGAGGTCATTCGGCCGAACACAACCGTGGACTAAATAGACCCACGTGTAGGCAGTGCTGTCCATAGTGCTGGACAGTGTTGGCGTTCCAAACAACTGAGCTCTAGTTATCAACACTTTTACAAAGTGCCATAAGTTGAGGTTCAACTTACTGCTCCAGTTGAGTAGAGTGTAGCCGTCAAAGCTGGAATCAGTAGCACTCATGTGAGAAGAACGGGAAGCAGATATACCCAGTCCGCTGGCTGTGTCCTACGGGGACCAGCCTTTCTGGATGCCAGGCCTGAATGTTTGCAACCGTGGCAGAGCTAGGTAGGCGCAATTGTGGAGCAATGCAAACTGCATAACCTGGCCAAATTTCACGGGTATACACGAAACCACGGGGGATTTTCAAGGAGATGTTCACCCGGAACAGCCGGAGACCTGCTGGCTGCAACATTGCGGAATTCTTCCCAAGAAGCCTTGAAAGCACTGAAAAGCTCCTATGTTGCAACAACTCAGAACCTCATTCCGAGTGTTCCCGGGAGAGGCCATTCAGCTGAACACAACCGTGGCCTAATTAGAGCCAGATGTAGGCAGTGACGTCCATAATGCTGGATGGACAGTGGTGGCGTGCTAAACAACAGAGCTCTAGTTCTCAACACTTTCACAAAGTGGCATAAGTTGAGGTTCAACTTACTGCTCCGATTGAGTAGAGTGTAGCCGTCAAAGCTGGAATCAGTAGCATTCAGGTGAGTAGAACGGGAAGCAGATATACCCAGTCCGCTGGCAGTGTCTACGGGGACCAGCCTATCTGGCTGCCACGCCTGAATGTTTGCAGCCGCGGCAGAGCTAGGCAGGCGCAATTGTGCAGCAATGCAAACTGCATAACCTGCCGAAATTTCACGGGTGTACAAGAAACCACCGGGGATTTGCAAGGGGATGCTCCCCGGAACAGCCGGAATTCTGCCGGCAGCAACATTCCGGAATTCGTCCTAAGAAGCCTTGAAACAGTGAAACGCTCCTATGTTGCAATAACTCAGAACCTCATTCTGAGTGTTCCCGGCAGAGGTCATTCGGCTGAACACAACCGTGGACTAATTAGAGCCAGATGTAGGCCGTGTCGTCCATAGTGCTGGATGGACAGTGGTGGGGTGGCAAACAACTGAGCTTTACTTCTCAACATTTTCACAAAGTGCGATGAGTTGAGGTTCAACTTACTGCTCCAGTTGAGTAGAGTGTAGCCGTCAAAGCTGGAATCAATAGAACTCAGATGAGAAGAACGGGAAGCAGATATACCCAGTCCGATGGCAGTGTCCTACGGGGACCAGCCCATCTGGCTGCCACGCCTGAATGTTTGCAACCGCGGCAGAGATAGGCATGTGCAATTGTTTAGCAATGTAAACTGCATAACCTGGCCAAATTTCACGAGTGTACAAGAAACCACGGGGATTTAAAAGGACATGTTCACCTGGAGCAGCTGGAGGCTGGCCGGCAGCAACATTCCAAAATTCTTCCTAAGTAACCTTGAAATCAGTGAAAGGCTCCTATGATGCAAAAACTGAGAACTTCATTCTTAGTGTTCCAGGCAGAGGTCATTCGGCTGAACACAACCGTGGACTAAATAGAGCCAGATGTACGCAGTGCTGTCAATAGTGCTGGATGGACAGTGGTTGCGTGCCAAACAACTGAGCTCTAGTTCTCAACACTTTCAAAAAGTGCCATAAGTTGACGTTCAACTTACTGCTCCGGTTGAGTAGATTGTAGTCATCAAAACTAGAATCAGTAGCACTCAGGTGAGAAGAACGGGAAGCAGATATACCCAGTCGGCTGGCAATGTCCTACAGGGACCAGCCTATCTGGCTGCCACGCCTGAATGTTTCCAACCGCGGCAGAGCTAGGCAGGTGCAATTGTGCAGCAATGCAAACTGCATAACCTGGCAAAATTTCACGGGTGTACAAGAAACCAAGGGGGATTTACAAAGAGATGTTCACCCGTAACAGCCGGAGGCCTGCCGGCAGCAACATTCTGCAATTCTTCCTAAGAAGCCTTGAAAGCAGTGGAACGCTCCTATGTTGCAACAACTCAGAACCTCATTCTGAGTGTTCCCGGCAGAGGTCATTCGGCTGAACACAACCCTGGACTAATTAGAGCCAGATGTATGCAGTGCCGTCCATAGTGCTGGATGGTCTGTGGTGGCGTGCCAAACAACTGAGGTATAGTTCTCAACACTTTCACAAAATGCCATGAGTTGAGGTTCAACTTAGTGCTCCGGTTGACTAGAGTGTAGCCGTCAAAGGTGGAATCAGCAGCACTCAGATGAGAAGAACGGGAAGCACATATACCCAGTCCGCTGGCACTTTCCTGCGGGGACAAGACTAACTGGCTGCCACGCCTGAACGTTTGCAACCGCGGCAGAGCTAGGCAGGCGCAATTGTGCAGCAATGCAAACTGCATAACCTGGCCAAATTTCACGGGTGTACAAGAAACCACGGGGGAAATTACAAGGAGATTTTCACCCGGAACACCCGGAGGCCTGCTGGTACCAACATTGCGGAATTCTACCTAAAAAGCGTTGAAAGCAGTGAAACGCTCTTATTTTGCAATAACTCAGAACCTCATTCTGAATTTTCCCGGCAGAGGTCATTCTGCTGAACACAACCGTGGACTAATTAGAGCCAGATGTAGGAAGTGCGGTCCATAGTGCGGGATGGACAGTGGTGCCGTGCAAAACAATTAAGCTCTGGTTCTCAACACTTTCACAAAGTGCCATAAGTTGAGGTTCAACTTACTGCTCTTGTTGAGTAGAGTGTAGCCGTCAAAGCTGGAATCAGTAACACTCAGGTGAGAAGAACGGGAAGCACATATATCCAGTCCGCTGGCAGTGACCTATGGGGACCAGCATATGTGGCTGCCACGCCTGAATGTTTGCAACCGCGGCAGAGCTAGGCAGGCGCAATTGTGCAGCAATTGAAACTGCATAACCTGGCCAAATTAAACCGGTGTACAAGAAACCACCAGGGATTTACGTGGAGAAGTTCACCCGAAACAGCCGGAGGCCTGCCGGCAGCAAGATTCCGGAAATATTTCTAAGAAGCCTTGAAAGAAGTGAAACGCTCCTATTTTGCAATAGCTCAGAACCTCATTCTGAGTCTTCCCGGCAGAGGTTATTCGGCTGAACACAACCGTGGACGAATTAGAGCCAGATGTAGGCAGTGCCGTCCATAGTGCTGGATGAACAGTGGTGACGTGCCAAACAACTGAGCTCTAGTTCTCAACAATTTCACAAAGTGCCATAAGTTGAGTTTCAACTTACAGCTCCGGTTGAGTAGAGTGTAGCCGTCAAAGCTGGAATCAGTAGCACTCAGGTGAGAAGAACGGGAAGCAGATAAACCCAGTCTGCTGGCATTGTTCTATGGGGACCAGCCTATCTGGCTGCCACGCCTGAATGTTTGCAACCGTGGCCGAGCTAGGCAGGCGCAATTGTGCAGCTATGAAAACTGCATTACCTGGCCAAATTTCACGGGGGTACAAGAAACCACAGGGGATTTACAAGGAGATGTTCACCCGGAACAGCCCGAGACCTGCCGGCAGCAACATTCTGGAATTCTTCCTAAGATGCCTTGAAAGCAATGAAACGCTCCTATGTTGCAATAACTCAGAACCTCATTCTGAGTGTTCCCAGCACAGGTCATTCGGCTGAACACAACCGTGGACTAATTAGAGCCAGATGTAGGCAATTCCGTCCATAGTGCTGGATGTTCATTGGTGGCGTGCTAAACAACTGAGCTCTAGTTCTCAACACTTTCACAAAGTGTTATAAGTTGAGGTTCAACTTACTGCTCCGGTTGAGTAGAGTGTAGCCGTCAAACCTGGAATCAGTAGCTCTTCGGTGAGAAGAACGGGAAGCAGATATACAGAGTCCGCTGTCAGTGTCCTTCGGGGACCAGCCTATCTGGCTGCGACGCTTGAATGTTTGCAACCGCGGCAAAGCTAGGCAGGAGCAATTGTGCAGCAATGCAAACCACGTAAATTGGCCAAATTTCACCGGTATACAAGAAACCATAGGGGATTTACAAGGAGATGTCCACCTGGCATGCGCGGAGGCCTGCTGGCAGCAAGGTCCTGGAATTCTTCCTAAGAAACCTTGAAAACAGTGTAACGGTCCTATGTTGCAATAACTCAGAACCTCATTCTGAGTGTTCCCGGCAGAGGTCATTCGGCTGAATACAAACGTGGACTAATTAGACCCAGATGTAGGCAGAGCCGTCCATATTGCTGCTTGGACAGTGGTGGCATGCCAAACAACTGAGCTCTAGTTCTCAACACTTTCACAAAGTGCCATAAGTTGATGTTCAACTTACTGCTCCGGTTGAGTAGAGTGTAGCCGTCAAAGCTGGAATCAGTAGCACTCAGGTGAGAAGAACGGGAAGCAGATATACCCAATTTGCTGGCAGTGTCCTACAGGGACCAGCCTCTCTGGCTGCCACGCCTGAATGTTTGCAACCGCGGCAGAACTAGGAGGCCCAATTGTGCAGCAATGCAAACTGCATAACCGGGCCAAATTTCACCAGTGTACAAAAAACTACGGGGGATTTACAAGGAGATGTTCACCCGGAAAAGCCGGAGGCCTGCCGGTACCAACATTGTGGAATTCTTCCTAAGAAGCCTTGAAAGCAGTGAAACGCTCCTATGTTGCAATAACTAAGAACGTCATTCTGAATGTTCCTAGCAGAGGTCATTCGGTTGAACACAACCGTGGACTAATTAGAGCCAGATGTAGGCAGTGCCGTCCATAGTGCTGGAGAGTGGTGGCGTGCCAAACAACTGAGCTCTAGTTCTCAAGACTTTAACAAAGTGCCATAAGATGAGGTTCAAATTACTGCTCCGGATGAGTAGAGTGTAGCCGTCAAAGCTGGAATCAGTACCACTCAGGTGAGAAGAACGGGAAGCACATACACCCAGTCCGCTGGCAGTGTCCTACGTGGACCAGCCTATCTGGTTGCCACGCCTGAATTTTTGGAACCGCGGCAGAGCTAGGCAGGCGCAATTGTGCAGCAATGCAAACTGCATAGCCTGGCCAAATTTCACGGGTGTACAAGAAACCACGGGGGATTTACAAGGAGAAGTTCACCGGGAACAGCCGGAGTCCTGACGGCAGCAAGATTCCGGAATTCTTCCTAAGAAGACTTGAAAGCAGTGAAACGCTCCTATGTTGCAACAACTAAAAACCACATTCTGAGTGTTCCCGGCAGAGGTCATTGAGCTGAACACAACCATGGACTAATTAGAGCCAGATGTAGACAGTGACGTCCATAGTGCTGGATGGACAGTGTTGGCGTGCTAAAAAATTGAGCTCTAGTTCTCAACACTTACACAAAGTCCCATAAGTTGAGGTTCAACTTACTGCTCCGGTTGAGTAGACTGTAGCCGTCAAAACTGGAATTAGTAGCCCTCAGGTGAGAACTGGAAACAGATATACCCAGTCAGCTGGCAATGTCCTACGGGGCCAGCCTATCTGGCTGCCACGCCTGAATGTTTGCAACCGTGGCAGAGCTACGCAGGCGCAATTGTGCAGCAATGCAAACTGCATAACCTGGTCAAATTTCACGGGTGTACAACAAACCACGGGGGATATACAAGGACATCTTGACCACGAACAGCCGGAGGCCTGCCGGCAGCAACATTCCAGAATCATCCTAAGAAGCCTTGAACGCAGTGAAACGCTGCTATGTTGCAACAACTCAGAACCTCATTCTCAGTGTTGCCGGCTGAGGTCATTGGGCTGAACACAACCGTGGACTAATTAGAGCCAGATGCAGGCCGTGTTGTCCATAGTGCTGGATGGACAGTGGTGGCGTGCTAAACAACTGAGCTCTAGTTCTCAACACTTTCAGAAAGTGCCATAAGTTGAGGTTCAACTTATTGCGCCGGTTGAGTAGAGTGTAGCCGTCAAAGCTGGAATCTGTAGCACTCAGGTGAGAAGAACGGGAAGCAGATATACACAGTCCGCTGGCAGTGACCTATGGGGACCATCCGATGTGGCTGCCACGCCTGAATGTTTGCAACCCCGGCAGAGCTAGGCAGGCGCAATTGTGCAGCAATGCAAACTGCATAACTTGGCCAAATTTCACGGGTGTACAAGAAACCCCCGGGGATTTACATGGAGAAGTTCACCCGGAACAGACGGAGGCCTGCCGGCAACAAGATTCCGGAATTCTTACTAAGAAGCCTTGAAAGCAGTGAAACGCTCCTATGTTGCAATAACTCAGAACCTCATTCTGAGTTTTCCCGGCAGAGGTCATTCGGCTGAACACAACTGTGGACTAATTAGAGCCAGATGTATGCAGTGGCGTCCATAGTGGTGGATTGTTGTGGGGTGCCAAACAACTGAGCTCTAGTTCTCAACACTTTCACAAAGTGCCATAAGTTGAGGTTCATCTTACTGCTGCGGTTGAGTAGAGTGTAGTCGTCAAAGATGGAATCAGTAGCACTCAGGTGAGAAGAACGGGAAGCAGATAGACCCAATCCGCTGGCAGTGTCCTACGGGGACCAGCCCATCTGGCTGCCACGCTTGAATATTTGCAACCGCAAAAGAGATAGGAGGCCCAATTGTGCAGCAATGCAAACTGCATAACCTGGCCAAATTTCACGGGTGTACAAGAAACCACGGGGATTTACAAGGAGATGTTCACAAGGAACACCCGGAGGCCTGCCGGAACCAACATTGCTGAATTGTTCCTAAGAAGCCTTGAGAGCAGTGAAACGCTCCTATGTCGCAACAACTCAGAACCTCATTCTGAGTGTTCCCGGCAGAGGTCATTCCGCTGAACACAACCGTGGACTAATTAGAGCCAGATATAGGCAGTGCAGTCCGTAGGGCTGGATGGACAGTAGTGGCGTGCCAAACAACTGAGCTCTAGTTCTAAACACTTTTACAAAGTTCCATGAGTTGAGGTTCAACTTACTGCTCTGGTTGAGTAGAGTGTTGTGTCAAAGATGGAATCAGTAGCACTCAGGTGAGAAGAACGGGAAGCAGATATACCCAGTCCGTTGGCAGTGTCCTAAGTGGTCCAGCCTACCTGACTGCCACGCCTGAATAGTTGCAACCACGGCAGAGCTAGGCAGGCACAATTGTGCAGCAATGCAAATTGCATAACCTGGCCAAATTTCACGAGTGTACAAGAAACCACGGGGGATTTACAAGGAGATGTTCACCCGGAACAGCCGGAGGCCTGCCGGCAGCAAGATTCCGGAATTCATCCTAAGAAGCCTTGAAAGCAGTGAAACGCTCCTATGTTACAATAACTCAGAACATCATTCTGAGTGTTCCCGGCAGAGGTCATTCGGCTGAACACAACCGTGGACTAAATAGAGCCAGGTGTAGGCAGTGCCGTCCATAGTGCTGGATGGACACTGGTGGCGTGCCAAACAACTGAGCTCTACTTCTCAACACTTTCACAAAGTGCCATAAGTTGAGGTTCAAGTTACTGCTCCGGGTGAGTAGAGTGTAGCCGTCAAAACTGGAATCAGTAGCACTAAGGTGAGAAGAACGGGAAGCAGATATTCCCAGCGGAAAGCAGATATACCCAGTCCGCAGGCAGTGTCTTACGGGCAGCAGCCTATCTGGCTGCCACGCCTGAATGTTTGCAACCGCGGCAGAGGTAGGCAGGAGCAATTGTGCAGCAATGCAAACTGCATAACTTGGCCAAATTTCACGGGTGTACAAGAAACCATGGGGGATTTACAAGCAGATGTTCACCCGGAAAATTTGGGGCCTGCCCGCAGCAAGATTCCGGTACTCTTCCTTAGAAGCTTGAAAGCACTGAAACGCTCCTATGTTGCAATAACTCAGAAACTCATTCTGAGTGTTCCCGGCAGAGGTCATTCGGCTGAACACAACTGTGGACTAATTAGAGCCAGGTGTAGGCAGTGCCGTCCATAGTGCTGGATGAACAGTGGTGGCATGCCAAACAACTGAGCTGTAGTTCTCAACACTTTCCCAAAGTGCCATAAGTTGAGGTTCAACTTACTGTTCCGGGTGAGTAGAGTGTAGCCGTCAAAGCAGGAATCAGTAGCACTAAGGTGAGAAGAACGGGAAGCAGATATATCCAGTCCGCTGGCAGTGACCTATGGGGACCAGCCGATGTGGCTGCCACGCCTGAATGTTTGCAACCCCGGCAGAACTAGGCAGGCGCAATTGTGCAGCAATGCAAACCGCATAACCTGGCCAAATTTCACGGGTGTACAAGAAACCCCCGGGGATTTACATGGAGAAGTTAACCCGGAACAGACGGAGGCCTGCCGGCAACAAGATTCCGGAATTCTTACTAAGAAGCCTTGAAAGCAGTGAAACGCTCCTATGTTGCAATAACTCAGAACCTCATTCTGAGTGTTCCCGGCAGAGGTCATTCGGCTGAACACAACTGTGGACTAATTAGAGCCAGATGTATGCAGTGCCGTCCATAGTGCTGCATGGACTGTGGTGGCGTGCCAAACAACTGAGCTGTAATTCTCAACACTTTCACAAAATGCCATAAGTTTAGGTTCAACTTACTGCTCCGGTTGAGTAGAGTGTAGCCGTCAAAGGTGGAATCAGTAGCACTCAGGTGAGAAGAACGGGAAGCAGATATACCCAGTCCACTGGCAGTGTCCTATTTTGATCAGCCTATGTGGATGCCCTGCCTGAATGCAACCGCGGCAGAGCTAGGCAGGCGCAATTGTGCAGGAATGCAAACCGCATAACGTGGCTAAATTTCACGGTTGTGCAAGAAACCACGGGGGATTTACAAGGAGATGTTCACCCGGAACAGCCGGAGGCCTGCCGGCAGCAACATTCCGCAATTCTTCCTAAGAAGCCTTGAAAGCAGTGGAACGCTATTCTGTTGCAACAACTCAGAACCTCATTCTGAGTGTTCACGGCAGAGGTCATTCGGCTGAACACAACCCTGGACTAATTAGAGCCAGATGTATGCAGTGCCGTCCATAGTGCTGGATGGTCTGTGGTGGCGTGCCAAACAACTGAGGTATAGTTCTCAACACTTTCACAAAATGCCATGAGTTGAGGTTCAACTTAGTGCTCCGGTTGACTAGAGTGTAGCCGTCAAATGTGGAATCAGCAGCACTGAGATGAGAAGAACGGGAAGCACATATACCCAGTCTGCTGGCACTTTCCTGCGGGGACCAGACTAACTGGCTGTCACGCCTGAACGTTTGCAACCGCGGCAGAGCTAGGCAGGCGCAATTGTGCAGCAATGCAAACTGCATAACCTGGCCAAATTTCACTGGTGTACAAGAAACCACTGGGGAAATTACAAGGAGATTTTCACCCGGAACAGCCGGAGGCCTACTGGCAACAACATTGCGGAATTCTACCTAAAAAGCGTTGAAAGCAGTGAAACGCTCTTATTTTGCAATAACTCAGAACCTCAGTCTGAATTTTCCCGGCAGAGGTCATTCTGCTGAACACAACCGTGGACTAATTAGAGCCAGATGTAGGCAGTGCGGTCCATAGTGCGTGATGGACAGTGGTGCCGTGCAAAACAATTAAGCTCTGGTTCTCAACACTTTCACAAAGTGCCATAAATTGAGGTTCAACTTACTGCTCTTGTTGAGTAGAGTGTAGCCGTCAAAGCTGGAATCAGTAACACTCAGGTGAGAAGAACGGGAAGCACATATATCCAGTCCGCTGGCAGTGTCCTATGGGGACCAGCTTATGTGGCTGCCACGCCTGAATGTTTGCAACCGCGGCAGAGCTAGGCAGGCGCAATTGTGCAGCAATTCAAACTGCATAACCTGGCCAAATTAAACCGGTGTACAAGAAACCACCAGGGATTTACGTGGAGAAGTTCACCCGAAACAGCCGGAGGCCTGCCGGCAGCAAGATTCCGGAAATATTTCTAAGAAGCCTTGAAAGAAGTGAAACGCTCCTATTTTGCAATAGCTCAGAACCTCATTCTGAGTGTTCCCGGCAGAGGTTATTCGGCTGAACACAACCGGGGACGAATTAGAGCCAGATGTAGGCAGTGCCGTCCATAGTGCTGGTTGAACAGTGGTGACGTGCCAAACAACTGAGCTCTAGTTCTCAACAATTTCACAAAGTGCCATAAGTTGAGGTTCAACTTACTGCTCCGGTTGAGTAGAGTGTAGCCCTCAAAGCTGGAATCAGTAGCACTGAGGTGAGAAGAACGGGAAACAGATATACCCAGTCCGCTGGCAGTGTCCTACGGGGAGCAGCCTATCTGGTTACCATGCCTGAACGTTTGCAACCGCGGTAGAGCTAGGCAGGCGCAACTGTGCAGCAATGCAAACTGCATACCCTGGACACATTTCACGGGTGTACAAGAAACCCCGGGAGATTTACAAGCAGATGTTCACCCGGAACAGGTGGAGACTTGTCGGCAGCAATTTTCCGGAATTCTTCCTAAGAACCCTGGAAAGCAGTGAAACGTTCCTATGTTGCAACAACTCAGAACCTCATTCTGAGTGTTCCCGGCAGAGGTCAGTCTGCTGAAAACTACCGTGCACTAATTAGAGCCAGATGGAGGCAGTGCCTTCCATAATGCTGCATGGAGAGTGGTGGCATGCCAAACAACTGAGCTCTAGTTCTCAACACTTTCACAAAGTGTCCTTAGTTGAGGTTCAACTTACTGCTCCGGGTGAGTAGAGTGTAGCCGTCAAAGCTGGAATCAGTAGCACTCAGGTGAGAAGAACGGGAAGCAGATATACTCAGTCCGCTGGCAGTGTCCTACGGGGACCAGCCTATATGGCTGCCACACCTGAATGTTCGCAACCGCGGAGGAGCTAGGCAGTCGCAATTGTGCAGCAATGCAAACTGCATAACCTGGCCAAATTTCACGGGTGTACAAGAAACCACGGGGGATTTACAAGGAGATGTTTACCCGAAACAGCTGGAGGCCTGCCTCCAGCAAGATTCCGGAATTCTTTCTAAGAAGCCTTGAAAGCAGTGAAACGCTCCTATGTTGCAATAACTCAGAACCTCATTCTGAGTGTTCCCCGCAGAGGTCATTTGGCAGAACACAAACGTGGACTAATTAGAGCCAGATGTAAGCAGTGCTGTCCATAGTGCTCGATGAACAGTGGTGGCGAGCCAAACAACTGAGCTCTAGTTTTCAACACTTTCACAAATTGCCATAAGGTGAGGTTCAACTTACTGCTCCGGTTGAGTAGAGTGTAGCCGTCAAAGCTGGAATCAGTAGCACTCAGGTGAGAAGAACGGGAAGCAGATATACCCAGTCCGCTGTCAGTGTCCTACGGGGACCAGCTTATCTGGCTGCCACGCCTCAATGTTTGCAACCGCGGCAGAGCTAGGCAGGCGCAATTGTGTAGCAACGCAAACTGCATAAACTGGTCAAATTTCACGGGTGTACAAGAAAACACGGGGGATTTACAAGGAGATGTTCACCCGGTACAGCCAGAGGCCTGCCGGCAGCAACATTCCGGAATTCTTCCTAAGAAGCCTTGAAAGCAGTGAAACGCTCCTATGTTGCAATATCTCAGAACCTCATTCTGAGTGTTCCCGACAGAGGTCATTCGGCTGATCACAACTGTGGACTAATTAGAGCCAGATGTAGGCAGTGCCGTCCATAGTGCTGGATGGACTGTGGTGGCATGCCAAACAACTGATCTCTAGTTCTCCACACTTTCACAACGTACCATAAGTTGAGGTTCAAGTTACTGCTCCGGTTGAGAAGAGTTTAGCCGACAAAGCTGGAATCAATAGCACTCAGGTGAGAAGAACGAGAAGCAGATATAACCAGTCCGCCGGCAGTGTCCTACGGGGACCAGCCTATCTGGCTGCCATGCCTGAATGATTGCAAACACGGCAGAGCTAGGCAAACGAAATTGTACAGCAATGCAAACTGCATAACCTGGCCAAATATCACGGGTGTACAAGAAACCACGGGGGATTTACAAGGAGATGTTCACCCGGAACAGGCGGAGTCCTGCCGGCAGCAAGATTCCGGAATTTTTCCTAAGAAGCCTTGAAAGCAGTGAAACGCTCTTATGTTGCAATAACTCAGAACCTCATTCTGAGTGTTCCCGCTAGAGGTCATTCGGCTGAACACAACCGTGGACTAATTAGAGCCATATGTAGGCAGTGCCGTCCATAGTGCTGGATGGACTGTGGTGGCGTGCCAAACAACTGAGCTCTAGTTCTCAACACTTTCACAAAGTGTCCTTAGTTGAGGTTCACCTTACTGCTCGGGTTGAGTAGAGTGTAGCAGTCAAAGCTGGAATCAGTAGCACTCAGGTGAGGAGAACGGGAAGCAGATATACCCAGTCTGCTGGCAGTGTCTACGGGGACCAGCCTATCTGGCTGCCACGCCTGAATGTTTGCAACCGTGGCAGAGCTAGGCAGGCGCAATTGTGCAGCAATGCAAAATGCATAACCTGGCCAAATTTCACTGGTGTACAAGAAACCACCGGGGATTTACAAGGGCATGTTCCCCGGAACAGCCGGACTACTGCTGGCAGCAACATTCCGGAATTCTTTCTAAGAAGACTTGAAAGCAGTGAAACGCTCCTATGTTGCAAAATCTCAGAACCACATTCTGAGTGTTCCCGGAAGAGGTCATTCGGCTGAACACAAGTGTGGACTAATTAGAGCCAGATGTAGGCAGTGCCGTCCATAGTGCTGGATGGACTGTGGTGGCATGCCAAACAACTGAGCTCTAGTTCTCCACACTTTCACAACGTACCATAAGTTGAGGTTCAAGTTACTGCGCCGGTTGAGAAGAGTGTAGCCGACAAAGCTGGAATCAATAGCACTCAGGTGAGAAGTACGGGAAGCAGATATACCCAGTCTGCTGGCAGTGTCCTACCAGCCTATCTGGCTGCCACGCCTGAATGTTTGCAACCGCGGCAGAGCTAGGCAGGCGCAATTGTGCAGCAATGCAAACTGCATAACCTGGCCAAATTTCACCGGTGTACAAGAAATCATGGGGGATTTACAAGGAGATGTTCACATGGAACAGGCTGAAGCCTGCCGGCAGCTACATTCTGGAATCCTTCCAGAGAAGCCTTGAAAGCAGTGAAACGCTCCTATGTTGCAAAAACTCAGAACCTCTTTCTGAGTGTTCCCGGCAGTGGTCATTCGGTGAACACAACCGTGGACTAATTAGAGCCAGATGTAGGCAGTGCTGTCCATAATGCTGGATGTACAGTGGTGGCGTGCCAAACAACTGCGCTCTAGTTCTCAACACTTTCACAAAGTGCCATAAGTTGAGGTTCAACTTACTGCTCCGGTTGAGTAGAGTGTAGCCCTCAAAGCTGGAATCAGTAGATCTCAGGTGAGAAGAAGGGAAGGAGATATACCCAGTCCGCTGGCAGTGTGCTACTGGGACCAGCCTCTCTGGCTGCCACGCCTGAATGTTTGCAACCCCCGCAGAGGTAGGCAGGCGCAATTGTGCAACAATGCAAACTGCATAACCTGGCCAAATTTCACGGGGGTACAAGAAACCACGGGTGATTTACAAGGAGATGTTCACCCGGAACAGCCGGAGCCCTGCCGGCAGCAACATTCCGAAATCCTTCCTGAGAAGTCTTGAAAGCAGTGAAACTCTCCTATGTTGCAAAAACTCAGAACCTCATTCTGGGTGTTCCCGGAAGAGGTCATTCAGCTGAACACAACCGTGGACTAATTAGAGCCAGATGGAGGCAGTGCCTTCCATAATGCTGCATGGAGAGTGGTGGCATGCCAAACAACTGAGCTCTAGTTCTCAACACTTTCACAAAATGCCATAAGTTGAGGTTCAACTTACTGCTCTGGTTGAGTAGAGTGTAGCGGTCAAAGCTGGAATCAGTTTCGCTCAGGTTTGAAGAACTGGAAGCAGATACACCCAGTTAGCTGGCAGTGTCCTACCGGGACCAGCCTATCTGGCTGCCACGCCTGAATGTTTGCCACCGTGGCAGAGCTAGGCAGGCGCAATTGTGCAACAATGCAAACTGCATAACCTGGCCAAATTTCACGGGTGTACAAAAAACCATGGGGGATTTACAAGGAGATGTTCACCAACAGCCGGAGGCCTGCCGGCAGCAACATTCCAGAATCCATCCTGAGAAGCCTTGAAAGCAGTGAAACGCTCCTATGTTGCAATAACTCAGAACCTCATTCTGAGTGTTCCTGGTAGAGGTCATTCGGCTGAACACAACCGTGGACTAATTAGAGCCAGATGTAAGCAGTGCTGTCTTTAGTGCTGGATGGACAGTGGTGGCGTGCCAAACAACTGAGCTCTAGTTCTCAACACTTTCACAAAGTGCCATAAGTTGAGGTTCAAATTACTGCTCCGGTTGAGTAGAGTGTAGCCGTCAAACCTGCAATCACTAGGACTCAGGTGAGAAGAACGGGAAGCAGATATACCCAGTCCGCTGGCAGTGTCCTACGGGGACCAGCCTATCTGGCTGCCACGACTGAATGTTTGCAACCTCGGCAGAGCTAGGCAGGCACAATTGTGCAGTAATACAAACTGCATAACCTGGCCAAAATTCACGGGTGTACAAGAAACCACGGGGGATTTACAAGGAGCGGTTCACCCGGAACAGTCAGAGGCCTGCCGGCAGCAACATTTAGGAATCCTTCCTAAGAAGCGTTGAAAGCAGTGAAACGCTCCTATGTTGCAATAACACAGAACCTCATTCTGAGTGTTCCCGGCAGAGGTCATTCTGCTGAACTCAACCGTGGATTAATAGAGCCCAATGTAGGCAGTGCCGTCCATAGTGCTGGATGGACACTGCCGGTTGAGTAGAGTTTAGCCTTCAAAGCTGGAATAAGTAGCACTCAGGTGAGAAGAACGGGAATCAGATATACCAGGTCTGCTGGCAGTGTCCTACTGGGTCCAACCTATCTGGCTTCCACGTCTGAATGTTTGCAACCACGGCAGAGCTAGGCAGGCGCTTTTGTGCAGCAATGCAAACTGCATAACCTGTCCAAATTTCACGGGTGTACAAGAAACCACGGGGGATTTACAACGAGATGTTCACCCGGAACAGCAGGAGGCCTGCCGGCATCAACCTTCCAGAATCCTTCCTAAGAAGCCTTGAAAGCAGTGAAAAGCTCCTATGTTGCAATAACGCAGAACCTCATTCTGAGTTTTCCCGGCAGAAGTTATGCGGCTGAACAGAACCGTGGATTAATAGAGCCAGATGTAGGCAGTGCCGTCCACAGTGCTGGATTGACAGGGGTGGGGTGCCAAACAACTGAGCTCTAGTTCTCAACACTTTCACAAAGTGCCATAAGTTGAGTTTCAACTTACTGCTCCGGTTTAGTAGAGTGTAGCCGTCAAAGCTGGAATCAGTAGCACTCAGGTGAGAAGAACGGGAAGCAGATATACACAGTCCGCTGGCAATGTCCTACGAGGACCAACCTATCTGGCTGCCACGCCTGAATGTTTGCAACCGCGGCAGAGCTAGGCAGGCACAATTGTGCAGCAATGCAAACTGCATAACCTGGCAAAAATTCACGGGTGTAAAATAAACCACGGGGGATTTAGAAATAGATGTTCACCCAGAACAGCCGGAGGCCGGCCGGCAGCAAGATTCCGGAATTCATCCTAAGAAGCCGTGAAAGCAGTGAAACGCTCCTATGTTGCAATAACTCAGAACCTCATTCTGAGTGTTCCCGGCAGAGGTCATTCGGCTGAACACAACCGTGGACTAATTAGAGCCACATTTAGACAGTGCCGTCCATAGTGCTGGGTGGACAGTGGTCGCATGCCCAACATCTGAGCTCTAGTTCTCAACAGTTTCAGAAAGTGCCCTAAGTTGAGGTTCAACTTACTGCTGCGGTTGAGTAGAGTGTAGACGTCAAAGCTGGAATCAGTAGCACACAGGTGAGAAGAACAGGAAGCAGATACACGCAGTCCGCTGGCAGTGTCCTATGGGGAGCAGCCTATCTGGGTGCTACGCCTGAATGTTTGCCACCGCGGCAGAGGTAGGCAGGCCCAATTGTGCAGCAAAGCAAACTGCATAACCTGGCCAAATTTCACGGGTGTACAAGAAACAACGGCGGATTTACAAGGAGATGTTCACCCAGAACAGCCGGAGGCCTACCGACAGCAAGATTCCAGAATCCTTCCTGAGAAGCCTTGAAAGCAGTGAAATGCTCCAATGTTACAATAACTCAGAACCGTGAAGTCCATAGTGCCTGATGGATTGAGGTGGCGTGCCAAGCAACTGAGCTCTAGTTCTCAACACTTTCACAAAGTGCCATAAGTTGAGGTTCACCTTACTGCTCCGGTTAATTAGAATGTAGCCGTCAAAGCTGGAATCAGTAGCACTCAGGTGAGAAGAACGTGAAGCAGATACACGAAGTCCGCTGTCAGTGTCCTACAGGGACCAGCCTATCTGGCTGCCACCACTGAATGTTTGCAACCGCGGCAGAACTAGGCAGGCAGAATTGTGCAGCAATGCAAACTGCATAACCTGGCCAAATTTCACAGGTGTACAAGAAAGCACGAGGGATATACAAGGAGATGTTCACCCGGAATAGCTGGAGTCCTGCCTGCAGTAAGATTCGGGAATTCTTCATGTGAAGCCTTGAAAGCAGTGAAACTCTCCTATGTTGCAATAACTCATAACCTCATTCTGAGTGTTCCCGGCAGAGGTCATTCAGCTGAACACAACCGTGGCCTAATTAGAGCCAGATATAGGCCGTGCCGCCATAGTGCTGGATGGACAGTGGTGGCGTTCCATACAACTGAGCTCTAGTTTTCAACACTCACAAAGTGCCATAAGTTAAGGTTGAACTTACTGCCCTGGTTGAGTAGAGTGTAGCAGTCAAAGCTGGAATCAGTAGCACTCAGGTGAGAAGAACGGGAAGCAGATACAACCAGTCCGCTGGCAGTGTCCTACCTTGACCAGCCTATCTGGCTGCCACGTCTGAATGTTTGCAACCGCGGGAGAGCTAGGCAGGCAAAATTGTGCAGCAATGCAAACTGCATAACCTGGCCAAATTTCACGGGTGTACAAGAAAACACGGGGGAGTTACATGCAGATGTTCACTCGGAACAGCCAGAGGCCTCCTGGCAGCAAAATTCCGGAATTCTTCCTAAGAAGCCTTGAAATCAGTAAAACGCTCCTATGTTGCAATAACTCAGAACCTCATTCTGAGTGTTCCCGGCAGAGGTCATTCGGCTGAACATAACCGTGGACTAATTAGAGCCAGATGTAGGCAGTGCCGTCCATAGTGCTGGATGGACAGTGGTGGCGTGGAAAACAACTGAGCTCTAGTTCTCAACACTTTCACAAAGTGCCATAAGTTGAGGTTCAACTTACTCCTCTGGTTGAGTATAGTGTATCCGTCAAAGCTGGAATCAGTAGCACTCAAGTGAGAAGAACGGGAAGCACATATACCCAGTCCGCTGGCAGTGTCCTAGGTGGACCAGCCTACCTGGGGGCCACGCCTGAATTTTTGCAACCGCGTCAGAGCTTGGCAGAAACAATTGTGCAGCAATGCAAACTGCATAACCTGGCCAAATTTCACGTGTGTACAAGAAACCACGGGTATTTACATGGAGATGTTCACTCGAAACAGCCGGAGGCCTGCCTGCAGCAACATTCCGGAATACTTCCTAAGAAGCCTTGAAAGCAGTGAAACGCTCCTATGTGACAACAACTCAAAACCTCATTCTGAATGTTCCCGGCAGAGGTCATTAGGCGGAACACAACCGTGGAATAATTAGAGCCAGATGTAGGCAGTGCCGTCCATAGTGCTGGATTGACAGTGGTGGCGTTCCAAACAAGTGACCTCTAATTCTCAACACTTTCACAAAGTGCCATAAGTTGAGGTTCAACTTACTGCTCCGGTTGAGTAGAGTGTAGCCGACAAATCTGTAATCAGTAGCACTCAGGTGAGAAAAACCGGAAGCAGATCTACCCAGTCTGCCTGCAGTGTCCTAAGGGGAACAGCTTATCTGGCTGCCCCGCCTGAATGTTTGCAACCGCGGAAGAGCTAGGCAGGCGCAATTGGGCAGCAATGCAAACTGCATAACCAGGCCAAATTTCACCGGTGTTCACGAAACCAGGGGGGATTTACAAGATGTTCACCCAGAAGAGCCGGAGGCCTGCCAGAACCAACATTGCGGAATTCCTGGAGTCTGCCGGCAACCAAGAACCTCATTCTGAGTGTTCCCGGCAGAGGTCATTCGGCTGAACACAACCGTGCACGAATTAGAGCCAGATGTAGGCAGTGCCGTCCATAGTGCTGGATGGAGAGTGGTGGAGTGCCAAACAACTGAGCTCTAGTTCCCAACACTTACACAATGTGCCATAAGTTGAGGTTCAACTTACTGCTCCGGTTGAGTAGAGTGTAGCCGTCAAAGTTGGAATCAGTAGCACTCAGGTGAGAAGAACCGGAAGCAGAAATACCCAGTCCGCTGGCAGTTTCCTAGGGAGACCAGACGATCTGGCTGCCTCGCCTGAATGTTTGCAATCGCGGCACGGCTAGGCAGGCACAATTGTGCAGCAGTGCAAATAGCATAACCTGGCCAAATTTCACGGGTGACAAAGAAACCACGGGGGATTTTCAAGGAGATGTTCACCCGGAACAGCCGGAGGCCTGCTGGCAGCAAGATTCCGGAATTATTCCTAAGAAGCCTTGAAAGCAGTGAAATGCTCCTATGTTGCAATAACTCAGAACCTAATTCTGAGTGTTCCCGGCAGAGGTCATTCGGCTGAACACAACTGTGGACTAATTGGAGCCAGATGTAGACAGTGCCGTGCATAGTGCTGGATGGACAATGTTGGCTTGCCAAACAACTGCGCTCTAGTTCTCAACACTTTCACAAAGTGCCATAAGTTGAGATTCAACTTACTGCTCTGGTTGAGTATAGTGTAGCCGTCAAAGCTGGAATCAGTACCACCCAGTTGAGAAGAACGGGAAGCAGATATCCCCAGTCCGCTGGCAGTGTCCTACGGGGACCAGCCTATCTATCTGCCATGTCTGAATGTTTGCAACCGCGGCATAGCTAGGCAGGCGCAATTGTGCAGCAATCCAAACTGCATAACCTGGCCAAATTTCACGGGTGTACAAGAAAACACGGGGGATTTACAAGGACATTTTCACCTGGAACAGCCGAAGGCCTGCCGGCAGCAAGATTCCTGAATTCTTCATGTGAAGGCTTGAAAGCAGTGAAACGCTCCTATGTTGCAATAACTCAGAACCTCATTCTGAGTGTTCTCAGCAGAGGTCCTTCGGCTGAGCACAACCGTGGACTAATTAGAGCCAGATGTAGGCAGTGCCGTCCATAGTGCTGGATGGACAGTGGTAGCGGGCCAAACAACTGAGCTCTAGTTCTCAACACTTTCACAAAGTGCCATAAGTTGAGGTTCAACTTACTGCTCCGGTTGAGTAGAGTGTAGCCGTCAAAGCTGGAATCAGTAGCACTCAGGTGAGAAGAACGGGAAGCAGATAGACCAAGGCCGCTGGCAGCGTCCAACGGGGACCAGCCTATCTAGCTGCCATGCCTGAATGTTTGCAACCGCGGCAGAGCAAGGCAGGCACAACTGTGCAGCAATGCAAACTGCATAACCTGGCCAAATTTCACGGGTATTCAAGAAACCAAATGGGATTTACATGGAGATGTTCACTCGCAACAGCCGGAGGCCTGCTGCCAGCAACATTCCCGAATTCTTCTTAAGAAGCCTTGAAAGCACTGAAACTCTCCTATGTTGCAATAACTCAGAATCTCATTCTGAGTGTTCCCGGCAGAGGTCATTCGGCTGAACACATCCGTGGACTAATTAGAGCCAGATGTAGGCAGTGCCGTCCACAGTGCTGGATGGACAGTGGTGGCGTGCCAAACAACTGAGCTCTAGTTCTCAACACTTTCACAAAGTGCCATAAGTTGAGGTTCAACTTACTGCTACGGTTGATTAGAGTGTAGCCGTCAAAGCTGGAATCAGTATCACTCAGTTGAGAAGAACGGGAAGCAGATATACACAGTCCGCTGGCAGTGTACTATGGGGATCAGCCTATCTAGCTGCCATTCCTGAATGTTTGCAACCGTGGCAGAGCTAGGCAGGTCAATTGTGCAGCAATACAAAATGCATAACCTGGCCAAATTTCACGGGTGTACAAGAAACCAAGGTGGATTTACAGGCAGATGTTAACCCAGAACAGCCTGAGGCCTGCCGGCAGCAATATTCCGGAATTCTTCCAGTGAAGCCATGAAAGCAGTATAACTCTCCTATGTTGCAATAACTCAGAACCTCATTCTGAGTGTTCCCGGCAGAGGTCATTCGGCTGAACACAACCGTGGACTAATTAGAGCCAGATGTAGGCAGTGCCGTCCATAGTGCTGGATGGACAGTGGTGGCGTGCCAAACAACTGAGCTCTAGTTCTCAACACTTTCACAAAGTGCCATGAGTTGAGGATCAACTTACGGCTCCAGTTAAGTAGAGTGTAGCCGTGAAATCTGGAATCAGTAGCACTCAGTGAGAAGAACGGGAAGCAGATATCCCCAGTCCGCGCGCAGTGTCCTACGTGGACCAGCCTATCTGGCTGCCACGCCTGAGTGTTTGCAACCGCGGCAGGGCTAGGCAGGCACAATTGTGCAGCAATGCAAACTGAATAACCTGGTCAAATTTCACGGGTTACAAAGAAACCACGGGGGGATTTTCAAGAAGATGTTCACCCAGAACAGCCGGACGCCTGCCGGTAGCAATTTCCGGAATTCTTCCTAAGAAGCCTTGAAAGCAGTGAAACGCTCCTATGTTGCAATAACTCAGAAGGTCGTTCTGAGTGTTCCTGTCAGAGGGCATTCGGCTGAACACAACTGTGGATGAATTAGAGTCAGATGTAGGCAGTGCCGTCCATAGTGCTGGATGGACAGTGGTGGCGTGCCAAACAACTGAGCTCTAGTTCTCAACACTTTCACAAAGTGCCATAAGTTGAGGTTCAAATTACTGCTCCGGTTGAGTAGAGTGTAGCCGTCAAAGCTGGAATCAGTAGCACTCAGGTGAGAAGAACGGGAAGCAGATATACCCAGTCCGATGGCAGTGTCCTACGGGGACCAGCCTATCTGGCTGCCACGTCTGAATGTTTGCAACCGCGGCAGAGCTAGGCAGGCGCAATTGTGCACTAATGCAAACTGCATAACCTGGCCTAATTTCACGGGTGTACAAGAAACCACGGGGGATTTACTAGCAGAAGTTCACCCGGAACAGACAGAGGCCTGCCGGAAGCAAGATTCCGGAATTCTTCCTGTGAAGCCTTGAAAGCAGTGAAACGCTCCTATGTTGCAATAACTCATAACCTCATTCTGAGTGTTCCCGGCAGAGGTCATTCAGCTGAACACAACCGTGGCCTTATTAGAGCCAGATGTAGGCCGTGCCGCCATAGTGCTGGATGGACAGTGGTGGCGTTCCATAAAACTGAGCTCTAGTTTTCAACACTCACAAAGTGCCATAAGTTGAGGTTGAACTTACTGCTCTGGTTGAGTAGAGTGTAGCGTTCAAAGCTGTAATCAGTAGCACTCAGGTGAGAAGAACGGGAAGCAGATACAACCAGTCCGCTGGCAGTGTCCTACCGGGACCAGCCTATCTGGCTGCCACGCCTGAATGTTTGCAACCGCGGCAGAGCTAGGCAGGCACAATTGTGCAGCAATGCAAACTGCATAACATGACCAAATTTCACGGGTATTCAAGAAACTAAATGGGATTTACATGGAGATGTTCACTCGCAACACCCGGAGGCCTGCCGGCAGCAATATTCCGCAATTCTTCCAGTGAAGCCATGAAAGCAGTATAACTCTCCTATGTTGCAATAACTCAGAACCTCATTCTGAGTGTTCCCGGCAGAGGTCATTCGGCTGAACATAACCGTGGACTAATTAGGGCCAGATGTAGGCAGTGCCGTCCATAGTGCTGGATGGACAGTGGTGGCGTGGAAACAACTGAGCTCTAATTCTCAAAACTTTCACAAAGTGCCATAAGTTGAGGTTCAACTTTCTGCTCCGGTTTAGTAGAGGGTAGCCTTCAAAGCTGGAATCAGTAGCACTCAGGTGAGAAGCACGGGAAGCACATATACCCAGTCTGCTGGCAGTGTCCTAGGAGTACCAGCCTATCTGGCTGCCACGCCTGAATGTTTGCAACCGCGTCAGAGCTTGGCAGGAACAATTGTGCAGCAATGCAAACTGCATAACCTGGCCAAATTTCACGTGTGTACAAGAAACCACGGGGGATTTACATGGAGATGTTCACCCGAAACAGCCGGAGGCCTGCCTGCAGCAACATTCCGGAATACTTCCTAAGAAGCCTTGAAAGCAGTGAAACTCTCCTATGTGACAACAACTTAGAACCTCATTCTGAATGTTCCCGGCAGAGGTCATTCGGCGGAACACAACCATGGAATAATTAGAGCCAGATGTAGACAGTGCCGTGCATAATGCTGGATGGACAATGGTGGCTTGCCAAACAACTGAGCTCTAGTTCTCAACACTTTCAAAAAGTGCCATAAGTTGAGATTCAACTTACTGCTGCGGTTGAGTAGAGTGTAGCCGTCAAACTGGAATCAGTAGCACTCAGGTGAGAAGAACGGGAAGCAGATATCCCCAGTCAGCTAGCAGTGTCCTACGGGGACCAGCCTATCTAGCTGCCATGTCTGAATGTTTGCAACCGCGGCAGAGCTAGGCAGGCGCAATTGTGCAGCAATGCAAACTGCATAACCTGGTCAAATTTCAAGGGTGTACTAGAAACCACGGGGGATTTACAAGGAGATGTTCACCCGGAACAGCAGGAGACCTGTCGGCAGCAAATTTCCGGAATTCTTCCTGTGAAGCCTTGAAAGCAGTGAAACGCTCCTATGTTGCAATAACTCAGAACCTTATTCTGAGTGTTCCCGGCAGAGGTCATTCGGCTTAACACAACCGTGGACTAATTAAAGCCAGATGTACCCAGTGCCGTCCATAGTGCTGGATGGACAGTGGTGGCGTGACAAACACCTGAGCTCTAGTTCTCAACACTTTCACAAAGTGTCCTTAGTTGAGGTTCACCTTAATGCTCAGGTTGAGTAAAATGTAGCAGCAAAGCTGGAATCAGTAGCACTCAGGTGAGGAGAACGGGAAGCAGATATACCCAGTGCGCTGGCAGTGTCTACGGGGACCAGCCTATCTGGCTGCCACGAATGAATGTTTGTAACCGCGGCAGAGCTAGGCAGGCACAATTGTGCAGCAATGCAAACTGCATAACCTGGCCAAATTTCACGGGTGTACAAGAAACCACCGGGGATTTACAAGGGGATGTTCCCCGGAACAGCCGGACTACTGCCGGCAGCAACATTCCGGAATTCTTCCTAAGAAGCCTTGAAACAGTGAAACACTCCTATGTTGCAATAACTCAGAAACTCATTTTGAGTATTACCGGCAGAGGTCATTCGACTGAACATAACCGTGGAATAATTAGAGCCAGATGTAGGCAGTGACTTCCATAGTGCTGGATGGACAGTGGTGGCGAGCCAAACAACTGAGCTCTAGTTCTCAGCACTTTCACAAAGTGTCCTTAGTTGAGGTTCAACTTACTGCTCCGGGTGAGTAGAGTGTAGCCGTCAAAGCTGGAATCAGTAGCACTCAGGTGAGAAGAACGGGAAGCAGATATACTCAGTCCGCTGGCAGTGTCCTACGGGGACCAGCCTATATGGCTGCCACACCTGAATGTTCGCAACCGCGGAGGAGCTAGGCAGTCGCAATTGTGCAGCAATGCAAACTGCATAACCTGGCCAAATTTCACGGGTGTACAAGAAACCACGGGGGATTTACAAGGAGATGTTTACCCGAAACAGCTGGAGGCCTGCCTCCAGCAAGATTCCGGAATTCTTTCTAAGAAGCCTTGAAAGCAGTGAAACGCTCCTATGTTGCAATAACTCAGAACCTCATTCTGAGTGTTCCCCGCAGAGGTCATTTGGCAGAACACAAACGTGGACTAATTAGAGCCAGATGTAAGCAGTGCTGTCCATAGTGCTCGATGAACAGTGGTGGCGAGCCAAACAACTGAGCTCTAGTTTTCAACACTTTCACAAATTGCCATAAGGTGAGGTTCAACTTACTGCTCCGGTTGAGTAGAGTGTAGCCGTCAAAGCTGGAATCAGTAGCACTCAGGTGAGAAGAACGGGAAGCAGATATACCCAGTCCGCTGTCAGTGTCCTACGGGGACCAGCTTATCTGGCTGCCACGCCTCAATGTTTGCAACCGCGGCAGAGCTAGGCAGGCGCAATTGTGTAGCAACGCAAACTGCATAACCTGGTCAAATTTCACGGGTGTACAAGAAAACACGGGGGATTTACAAGGAGATGTTCACCCGGTACAGCCAGAGGCCTGCCGGCAGCAACATTCCGGAATTCTTCCTAAGAAGCCTTGAAAGCAGTGAAACGCTCCTATGTTGCAATATCTCAGAACCTCATTCTGAGTGTTCCCCACAGAGGTCATTCGGCTGATCACAACTGTGGACTAATTAGAGCCAGATGTAGGCAGTGCCGTCCATAGTGCTGGATGGACTGTGGTGGCATGCCAAACAACTGATCTCTAGTTCTCCACACTTTCACAACGTACCATAAGTTGAGGTTCAAGTTACTGCTCCGGTTGAGAAGAGTTTAGCCGACAAAGCTGGAATCAATAGCACTCAGGTGAGAAGAACGAGAAGCAGATATAACCAGTCCGCCGGCAGTGTCCTACGGGGACCAGCCTATCTGGCTGCCATGCCTGAATGATTGCCAACACGGCAGAGCTAGGCAAACGAAATTGTACAGCAATGCAAACTGCATAACCTGGCCAAATATCACGGGTGTACAAGAAACCACGGGGGATTTACAAGGAGATGTTCACCCGGAACAGGCGGAGTCCTGCCGGCAGCAAGATTCCGGAATTTTTCCTAAGAAGCCTTGAAAGCAGTGAAACGCTCTTATGTTGCAATAACTCAGAACCTCATTCTGAGTGTTCCCGCTAGAGGTCATTGGGCTGAACACAACCGTGGACTAATTAGAGCCATATGTAGGCAGTGCCGTCCATAGTGCTGGATGGACTGTGGTGGCGTGCCAAACAACTGAGCTCTAGTTCTCAACACTTTCACAAAGTGTCCTTAGTTGAGGTTCACCTTACTGCTCGGGTTGAGTAGAGTGTAGCAGTCAAAGCTGGAATCAGTAGCACTCAGGTGAGGAGAACGGGAAGCAGATATACCCAGTCTGCTGGCAGTGTCTACGGGGACCAGCCTATCTGGCTGCCACGCCTGAATGTTTGCAACCGTGGCAGAGCTAGGCAGGCGCAATTGTGCAGCAATGCAAAATGCATAACCTGGCCAAATTTCACTGGTGTACAAGAAACCACCGGGGATTTACAAGGGCATGTTCCCCGGAACAGCCGGACTACTGCTGGCAGCAACATTCCGGAATTCTTTCTAAGAAGACTTGAAAGCAGTGAAACGCTCCTATGTTGCAAAATCTCAGAACCACATTCTGAGTGTTCCCGGAAGAGGTCATTCGGCTGAACACAAGTGTGGACTAATTAGAGCCAGATGTAGGCAGTGCCGTCCATAGTGCTGGATGGACTGTGGTGGCATGCCAAACAACTGAGCTCTAGTTCTCCACACTTTCACAACGTACCATAAGTTGAGGTTCAAGTTACTGCGCCGGTTGAGAAGAGTGTAGCCGACAAAGCTGGAATCAATAGCACTCAGGTGAGAAGTACGGGAAGCAGATATACCCAGTCTGCTGGCAGTGTCCTACCAGCCTATCTGGCTGCCACGCCTGAATGTTTGCAACCGCGGCAGAGCTAGGCAGGCGCAATTGTGCAGCAATGCAAACTGCATAACCTGGCCAAATTTCACCGGTGTACAAGAAATCATGGGGGATTTACAAGGAGATGTTCACATGGAACAGGCTGAAGCCTGCCGGCAGCTACATTCTGGAATCCTTCCAGAGAAGCCTTGAAAGCAGTGAAACGCTCCTATGTTGCAAAAACTCAGAACCTCTTTCTGAGTGTTCCCGGCAGTGGTCATTCGGTGAACACAACCGTGGACTAATTAGAGCCAGATGTAGGCAGTGCTGTCCATAATGCTGGATGTACAGTGGTGGCGTGCCAAACAACTGCGCTCTAGTTCTCAACACTTTCACAAAGTGCCATAAGTTGAGGTTCAACTTACTGCTCCGGTTGAGTAGAGTGTAGCCCTCAAAGCTGGAATCAGTAGATCTCAGGTGAGAAGAAGGGAAGGAGATATACCCAGTCCGCTGGCAGTGTGCTACTGGGACCAGCCTCTCTGGCTGCCACGCCTGAATGTTTGCAACCCCCGCAGAGGTAGGCAGGCGCAATTGTGCAACAATGCAAACTGCATAACCTGGCCAAATTTCACGGGGGTACAAGAAACCACGGGTGATTTACAAGGAGATGTTCACCCGGAACAGCCGGAGCCCTGCCGGCAGCAACATTCCGAAATCCTTCCTGAGAAGTCTTGAAAGCAGTGAAACTCTCCTATGTTGCAAAAACTCAGAACCTCATTCTGGGTGTTCCCGGAAGAGGTCATTCAGCTGAACACAACCGTGGACTAATTAGAGCCAGATGGAGGCAGTGCCTTCCATAATGCTGCATGGAGAGTGGTGGCATGCCAAACAACTGAGCTCTAGTTCTCAACACTTTCACAAAATGCCATAAGTTGAGGTTCAACTTACTGCTCTGGTTGAGTAGAGTGTAGCGGTCAAAGCTGGAATCAGTTTCGCTCAGGTTTGAAGAACTGGAAGCAGATACACCCAGTTAGCTGGCAGTGTCCTACCGGGACCAGCCTATCTGGCTGCCACGCCTGAATGTTTGCCACCGTGGCAGAGCTAGGCAGGCGCAATTGTGCAACAATGCAAACTGCATAACCTGGCCAAATTTCACGGGTGTACAAAAAACCATGGGGGATTTACAAGGAGATGTTCACCAACAGCCGGAGGCCTGCCGGCAGCAACATTCCAGAATCCATCCTGAGAAGCCTTGAAAGCAGTGAAACGCTCCTATGTTGCAATAACTCAGAACCTCATTCTGAGTGTTCCTGGTAGAGGTCATTCGGCTGAACACAACCGTGGACTAATTAGAGCCAGATGTAAGCAGTGCTGTCTTTAGTGCTGGATGGACAGTGGTGGCGTGCCAAACAACTGAGCTCTAGTTCTCAACACTTTCACAAAGTGCCATAAGTTGAGGTTCAAATTACTGCTCCGGTTGAGTAGAGTGTAGCCGTCAAACCTGCAATCACTAGGACTCAGGTGAGAAGAACGGGAAGCAGATATACCCAGTCCGCTGGCAGTGTCCTACGGGGACCAGCCTATCTGGCTGCCACGACTGAATGTTTGCAACCTCGGCAGAGCTAGGCAGGCACAATTGTGCAGTAATACAAACTGCATAACCTGGCCAAAATTCACGGGTGTACAAGAAACCACGGGGGATTTACAAGGAGCGGTTCACCCGGAACAGTCAGAGGCCTGCCGGCAGCAACATTTAGGAATCCTTCCTAAGAAGCGTTGAAAGCAGTGAAACGCTCCTATGTTGCAATAACACAGAACCTCATTCTGAGTGTTCCCGGCAGAGGTCATTCTGCTGAACTCAACCGTGGATTAATAGAGCCCAATGTAGGCAGTGCCGTCCATAGTGCTGGATGGACACTGCCGGTTGAGTAGAGTTTAGCCTTCAAAGCTGGAATAAGTAGCACTCAGGTGAGAAGAACGGGAATCAGATATACCAGGTCTGCTGGCAGTGTCCTACTGGGTCCAACCTATCTGGCTTCCACGTCTGAATGTTTGCAACCACGGCAGAGCTAGGCAGGCGCTTTTGTGCAGCAATGCAAACTGCATAACCTGTCCAAATTTCACGGGTGTACAAGAAACCACGGGGGATTTACAACGAGATGTTCACCCGGAACAGCAGGAGGCCTGCCGGCATCAACCTTCCAGAATCCTTCCTAAGAAGCCTTGAAAGCAGTGAAAAGCTCCTATGTTGCAATAACGCAGAACCTCATTCTGAGTTTTCCCGGCAGAAGTTATGCGGCTGAACAGAACCGTGGATTAATAGAGCCAGATGTAGGCAGTGCCGTCCACAGTGCTGGATTGACAGGGGTGGGGTGCCAAACAACTGAGCTCTAGTTCTCAACACTTTCACAAAGTGCCATAAGTTGAGTTTCAACTTACTGCTCCGGTTTAGTAGAGTGTAGCCGTCAAAGCTGGAATCAGTAGCACTCAGGTGAGAAGAACGGGAAGCAGATATACACAGTCCGCTGGCAATGTCCTACGAGGACCAACCTATCTGGCTGCCACGCCTGAATGTTTGCAACCGCGGCAGAGCTAGGCAGGCACAATTGTGCAGCAATGCAAACTGCATAACCTGGCAAAAATTCACGGGTGTAAAATAAACCACGGGGGATTTAGAAATAGATGTTCACCCAGAACAGCCGGAGGCCGGCCGGCAGCAAGATTCCGGAATTCATCCTAAGAAGCCGTGAAAGCAGTGAAACGCTCCTATGTTGCAATAACTCAGAACCTCATTCTGAGTGTTCCCGGCAGAGGTCATTCGGCTGAACACAACCGTGGACTAATTAGAGCCACATTTAGACAGTGCCGTCCATAGTGCTGGGTGGACAGTGGTCGCATGCCCAACATCTGAGCTCTAGTTCTCAACAGTTTCAGAAAGTGCCCTAAGTTGAGGTTCAACTTACTGCTGCGGTTGAGTAGAGTGTAGACGTCAAAGCTGGAATCAGTAGCACACAGGTGAGAAGAACAGGAAGCAGATACACGCAGTCCGCTGGCAGTGTCCTATGGGGAGCAGCCTATCTGGGTGCTACGCCTGAATGTTTGCCACCGCGGCAGAGGTAGGCAGGCCCAATTGTGCAGCAAAGCAAACTGCATAACCTGGCCAAATTTCACGGGTGTACAAGAAACAACGGCGGATTTACAAGGAGATGTTCACCCAGAACAGCCGGAGGCCTACCGACAGCAAGATTCCAGAATCCTTCCTGAGAAGCCTTGAAAGCAGTGAAATGCTCCAATGTTACAATAACTCAGAACCGTGAAGTCCATAGTGCCTGATGGATTGAGGTGGCGTGCCAAGCAACTGAGCTCTAGTTCTCAACACTTTCACAAAGTGCCATAAGTTGAGGTTCACCTTACTGCTCCGGTTAATTAGAATGTAGCCGTCAAAGCTGGAATCAGTAGCACTCAGGTGAGAAGAACGTGAAGCAGATACACGAAGTCCGCTGTCAGTGTCCTACAGGGACCAGCCTATCTGGCTGCCACCACTGAATGTTTGCAACCGCGGCAGAACTAGGCAGGCAGAATTGTGCAGCAATGCAAACTGCATAACCTGGCCAAATTTCACAGGTGTACAAGAAAGCACGAGGGATATACAAGGAGATGTTCACCCGGAATAGCTGGAGTCCTGCCTGCAGTAAGATTCGGGAATTCTTCATGTGAAGCCTTGAAAGCAGTGAAACTCTCCTATGTTGCAATAACTCATAACCTCATTCTGAGTGTTCCCGGCAGAGGTCATTCAGCTGAACACAACCGTGGCCTAATTAGAGCCAGATATAGGCCGTGCCGCCATAGTGCTGGATGGACAGTGGTGGCGTTCCATACAACTGAGCTCTAGTTTTCAACACTCACAAAGTGCCATAAGTTAAGGTTGAACTTACTGCCCTGGTTGAGTAGAGTGTAGCGGTCAAAGCTGGAATCAGTAGCACTCAGGTGAGAAGAACGGGAAGCAGATACAACCAGTCCGCTGGCAGTGTCCTACCTTGACCAGCCTATCTGGCTGCCACGTCTGAATGTTTGCAACCGCGGGAGAGCTAGGCAGGCACAATTGTGCAGCAATGCAAACTGCATAACCTGGCCAAATTTCACGGGTGTACAAGAAAACACGGGGGAGTTACATGCAGATGTTCACTCGGAACAGCCAGAGGCCTCCTGGCAGCAACATTCCGGAATTCTTCCTAAGAAGCCTTGAAATCAGTAAAACGCTCCTATGTTGCAATAACTCAGAACCTCATTCTGAGTGTTCCCGGCAGAGGTCATTCGGCTGAACATAACCGTGGACTAATTAGAGCCAGATGTAGGCAGTGCCGTCCATAGTGCTGGATGGACAGTGGTGGCGTGGAAAACAACTGAGCTCTAGTTCTCAACACTTTCACAAAGTGCCATAAGTTGAGGTTCAACTTACTCCTCTGGTTGAGTATAGTGTATCCGTCAAAGCTGGAATCAGTAGCACTCAAGTGAGAAGAACGGGAAGCACATATACCCAGTCCGCTGGCAGTGTCCTAGGTGGACCAGCCTACCTGGGGGCCACGCCTGAATTTTTGCAACCGCGTCAGAGCTTGGCAGAAACAATTGTGCAGCAATGCAAACTGCATAACCTGGCCAAATTTCACGTGTGTACAAGAAACCACGGGTATTTACATGGAGATGTTCACTCGAAACAGCCGGAGGCCTGCCTGCAGCAACATTCCGGAATACTTCCTAAGAAGCCTTGAAAGCAGTGAAACGCTCCTATGTGACAACAACTCAAAACCTCATTCTGAATGTTCCCGGCAGAGGTCATTAGGCGGAACACAACCGTGGAATAATTAGAGCCAGATGTAGGCAGTGCCGTCCATAGTGCTGGATTGACAGTGGTGGCGTTCCAAACAAGTGACCTCTAATTCTCAACACTTTCACAAAGTGCCATAAGTTGAGGTTCAACTTACTGCTCCGGTTGAGTAGAGTGTAGCCGACAAATCTGTAATCAGTAGCACTCAGGTGAGAAAAACCGGAAGCAGATCTACCCAGTCTGCCTGCAGTGTCCTAAGGGGAACAGCTTATCTGGCTGCCCCGCCTGAATGTTTGCAACCGCGGAAGAGCTAGGCAGGCGCAATTGGGCAGCAATGCAAACTGCATAACCAGGCCAAATTTCACCGGTGTTCACGAAACCAGGGGGGATTTACAAGATGTTCACCCAGAAGAGCCGGAGGCCTGCCAGAACCAACATTGCGGAATTCCTGGAGTCTGCCGGCAACCAAGAACCTCATTCTGAGTGTTCCCGGCAGAGGTCATTCGGCTGAACACAACCGTGCACGAATTAGAGCCAGATGTAGGCAGTGCCGTCCATAGTGCTGGATGGAGAGTGGTGGAGTGCCAAACAACTGAGCTCTAGTTCCCAACACTTACACAATGTGCCATAAGTTGAGGTTCAACTTACTGCTCCGGTTGAGTAGAGTGTAGCCGTCAAAGTTGGAATCAGTAGCACTCAGGTGAGAAGAACGGGAAGCAGAAATACCCAGTCCGCTGGCAGTTTCCTAGGGAGACCAGACGATCTGGCTGCCTCGCCTGAATGTTTGCAATCGCGGCACGGCTAGGCAGGCACAATTGTGCAGCAGTGCAAATAGCATAACCTGGCCAAATTTCACGGGTGACAAAGAAACCACGGGGGATTTTCAAGGAGATGTTCACCCGGAACAGCCGGAGGCCTGCTGGCAGCAAGATTCCGGAATTATTCCTAAGAAGCCTTGAAAGCAGTGAAATGCTCCTATGTTGCAATAACTCAGAACCTAATTCTGAGTGTTCCCGGCAGAGGTCATTCGGCTGAACACAACTGTGGACTAATTGGAGCCAGATGTAGACAGTGCCGTGCATAGTGCTGGATGGACAATGTTGGCTTGCCAAACAACTGCGCTCTAGTTCTCAACACTTTCACAAAGTGCCATAAGTTGAGATTCAACTTACTGCTCTGGTTGAGTATAGTGTAGCCGTCAAAGCTGGAATCAGTACCACCCAGTTGAGAAGAACGGGAAGCAGATATCTCCAGTCCGCTGGCAGTGTCCTACGGGGACCAGCCTATCTATCTGCCATGTCTGAATGTTTGCAACCGCGGCAGAGCTAGGCAGGCGCAATTGTGCAGCAATCCAAACTGCATAACCTGGCCAAATTTCACGGGTGTACAAGAAAACACGGGGGATTTACAAGGACATTTTCACCTGGAACAGCCGAAGGCCTGCCGGCAGCAAGATTCCTGAATTCTTCATGTGAAGGCTTGAAAGCAGTGAAACGCTCCTATGTTGCAATAACTCAGAACCTCATTCTGAGTGTTCTCAGCAGAGGTCCTTCGGCTGAGCACAACCGTGGACTAATTAGAGCCAGATGTAGGCAGTGCCGTCCATAGTGCTGGATGGACAGTGGTAGCGGGCCAAACAACTGAGCTCTAGTTCTCAACACTTTCACAAAGTGCCATAAGTTGAGGTTCAACTTACTGCTCCGGTTGAGTAGAGTGTAGCCGTCAAAGCTGGAATCAGTAGCACTCAGGTGAGAAGAACGGGAAGCAGATAGACCAAGGCCGCTGGCAGCGTCCAACGGGGACCAGCCTATCTAGCTGCCATGCCTGAATGTTTGCAACCGCGGCAGAGCAAGGCAGGCACAACTGTGCAGCAATGCAAACTGCATAACCTGGCCAAATTTCACGGGTATTCAAGAAACCAAATGGGATTTACATGGAGATGTTCACTCGCAACAGCCGGAGGCCTGCTGCCAGCAACATTCCCGAATTCTTCTTAAGAAGCCTTGAAAGCACTGAAACTCTCCTATGTTGCAATAACTCAGAATCTCATTCTGAGTGTTCCCGGCAGAGGTCATTCGGCTGAACACATCCGTGGACTAATTAGAGCCAGATGTAGGCAGTGCCGTCCACAGTGCTGGATGGACAGTGGTGGCGTTCCAAACAACTGAGCTCTAGTTCTCAACACTTTCACAAAGTGCCATAAGTTGAGGTTCAACTTACTGCTACGGTTGATTAGAGTGTAGCCGTCAAAGCTGGAATCAGTATCACTCAGTTGAGAAGAACGGGAAGCAGATATACACAGTCCGCTGGCAGTGTACTATGGGGATCAGCCTATCTAGCTGCCATTCCTGAATGTTTGCAACCGTGGCAGAGCTAGGCAGGTCAATTGTGCAGCAATACAAAATGCATAACCTGGCCAAATTTCACGGGTGTACAAGAAACCAAGGTGGATTTACAGGCAGATGTTAACCCAGAACAGCCGGAGGCCTGCCGGCAGCAATATTCCGGAATTCTTCCAGTGAAGCCATGAAAGCAGTATAACTCTCCTATGTTGCAATAACTCAGAACCTCATTCTGAGTGTTCCCGGCAGAGGTCATTCGGCTGAACACAACCGTGGACTAATTAGAGCCAGATGTAGGCAGTGCCGTCCATAGTGCTGGATGGACAGTGGTGGCGTGCCAAACAACTGAGCTCTAGTTCTCAACACTTTCACAAAGTGCCATGAGTTGAGGATCAACTTACGGCTCCAGTTAAGTAGAGTGTAGCCGTGAAATCTGGAATCAGTAGCACTCAGTGAGAAGAACGGGAAGCAGATATCCCCAGTCCGCGCGCAGTGTCCTACGTGGACCAGCCTATCTGGCTGCCACGCCTGAGTGTTTGCAACCGCGGCAGGGCTAGGCAGGCACAATTGTGCAGCAATGCAAACTGAATAACCTGGTCAAATTTCACGGGTTACAAAGAAACCACGGGGGGATTTTCAAGAAGATGTTCACCCAGAACAGCCGGACGCCTGCCGGTAGCAATTTCCGGAATTCTTCCTAAGAAGCCTTGAAAGCAGTGAAACGCTCCTATGTTGCAATAACTCAGAAGGTCGTTCTGAGTGTTCCTGTCAGAGGGCATTCGGCTGAACACAACTGTGGATGAATTAGAGTCAGATGTAGGCAGTGCCGTCCATAGTGCTGGATGGACAGTGGTGGCGTGCCAAACAACTGAGCTCTAGTTCTCAACACTTTCACAAAGTGCCATAAGTTGAGGTTCAAATTACTGCTCCGGTTGAGTAGAGTGTAGCCGTCAAAGCTGGAATCAGTAGCACTCAGGTGAGAAGAACGGGAAGCAGATATACCCAGTCCGATGGCAGTGTCCTACGGGGACCAGCCTATCTGGCTGCCACGTCTGAATGTTTGCAACCGCGGCAGAGCTAGGCAGGCGCAATTGTGCACTAATGCAAACTGCATAACCTGGCCTAATTTCACGGGTGTACAAGAAACCACGGGGGATTTACTAGCAGAAGTTCACCCGGAACAGACAGAGGCCTGCCGGAAGCAAGATTCCGGAATTCTTCCTGTGAAGCCTTGAAAGCAGTGAAACGCTCCTATGTTGCAATAACTCATAACCTCATTCTGAGTGTTCCCGGCAGAGGTCATTCAGCTGAACACAACCGTGGCCTTATTAGAGCCAGATGTAGGCCGTGCCGCCATAGTGCTGGATGGACAGTGGTGGCGTTCCATAAAACTGAGCTCTAGTTTTCAACACTCACAAAGTGCCATAAGTTGAGGTTGAACTTACTGCTCTGGTTGAGTAGAGTGTAGCGTTCAAAGCTGTAATCAGTAGCACTCAGGTGAGAAGAACGGGAAGCAGATACAACCAGTCCGCTGGCAGTGTCCTACCGGGACCAGCCTATCTGGCTGCCACGCCTGAATGTTTGCAACCGCGGCAGAGCTAGGCAGGCACAATTGTGCAGCAATGCAAACTGCATAACATGACCAAATTTCACGGGTATTCAAGAAACTAAATGGGATTTACATGGAGATGTTCACTCGCAACACCCGGAGGCCTGCCGGCAGCAATATTCCGCAATTCTTCCAGTGAAGCCATGAAAGCAGTATAACTCTCCTATGTTGCAATAACTCAGAACCTCATTCTGAGTGTTCCCGGCAGAGGTCATTCGGCTGAACATAACCGTGGACTAATTAGGGCCAGATGTAGGCAGTGCCGTCCATAGTGCTGGATGGACAGTGGTGGCGTGGAAACAACTGAGCTCTAATTCTCAAAACTTTCACAAAGTGCCATAAGTTGAGGTTCAACTTTCTGCTCCGGTTTAGTAGAGGGTAGCCTTCAAAGCTGGAATCAGTAGCACTCAGGTGAGAAGCACGGGAAGCACATATACCCAGTCTGCTGGCAGTGTCCTAGGAGTACCAGCCTATCTGGCTGCCACGCCTGAATGTTTGCAACCGCGTCAGAGCTTGGCAGGAACAATTGTGCAGCAATGCAAACTGCATAACCTGGCCAAATTTCACGTGTGTACAAGAAACCACGGGGGATTTACATGGAGATGTTCACCCGATACAGCCGGAGGCCTGCCTGCAGCAACATTCCGGAATACTTCCTAAGAAGCCTTGAAAGCAGTGAAACTCTCCTATGTGACAACAACTTAGAACCTCATTCTGAATGTTCCCGGCAGAGGTCATTCGGCGGAACACAACCATGGAATAATTAGAGCCAGATGTAGACAGTGCCGTGCATAATGCTGGATGGACAATGGTGGCTTGCCAAACAACTGAGCTCTAGTTCTCAACACTTTCAAAAAGTGCCATAAGTTGAGATTCAACTTACTGCTGCGGTTGAGTAGAGTGTAGCCGTCAAACTGGAATCAGTAGCACTCAGGTGAGAAGAACGGGAAGCAGATATCCCCAGTCAGCTAGCAGTGTCCTACGGGGACCAGCCTATCTAGCTGCCATGTCTGAATGTTTGCAACCGCGGCAGAGCTAGGCAGGCGCAATTGTGCAGCAATGCAAACTGCATAACCTGGTCAAATTTCAAGGGTGTACTAGAAACCACGGGGGATTTACAAGGAGATGTTCACCCGGAACAGCAGGAGACCTGTCGGCAGCAAATTTCCGGAATTCTTCCTGTGAAGCCTTGAAAGCAGTGAAACGCTCCTATGTTGCAATAACTCAGAACCTTATTCTGAGTGTTCCCGGCAGAGGTCATTCGGCTTAACACAACCGTGGACTAATTAAAGCCAGATGTACCCAGTGCCGTCCATAGTGCTGGATGGACAGTGGTGGCGTGACAAACACCTGAGCTCTAGTTCTCAACACTTTCACAAAGTGTCCGTAGTTGAGGTTCACCTTAATGCTCAGGTTGAGTAAAATGTAGCAGCAAAGCTGGAATCAGTAGCACTCAGGTGAGGAGAACGGGAAGCAGATATACCCAGTGCGCTGGCAGTGTCTACGGGGACCAGCCTATCTGGTTGCCACGAATGAATGTTTGTAACCGCGGCAGAGCTAGGCAGGCGCAATTGTGCAGCAATGCAAACTGCATAACCTGGCCAAATTTCACGGGTGTACAAGAAACCACCGGGGATTTACAAGGGGATGTTCCCCGGAACAGCCGGACTACTGCCGGCAGCAACATTCCGGAATTCTTCCTAAGAAGCCTTGAAACAGTGAAACACTCCTATGTTGCAATAACTCAGAAACTCATTTTGAGTATTACCGGCAGAGGTCATTCGACTGAACATAACCGTGGAATAATTAGAGCCAGATGTAGGCAGTGACTTCCATAGTGCTGGATGGACAGTGGTGGCGAGCCAAACAACTGAGCTCTAGTTCTCAACACTTTCACAAAGTGTCCTTAGTTGAGGTTCAACTTACTGCTCCGGGTGAGTAGAGTGTAGCCGTCAAAGCTGGAATCAGTAGCACTCAGGTGAGAAGAACGGGAAGCAGATATACTCAGTCCGCTGGCAGTGTCCTACGGGGACCAGCCTATATGGCTGCCACACCTGAATGTTCGCAACCGCGGAGGAGCTAGGCAGTCGCAATTGTGCAGCAATGCAAACTGCATAACCTGGCCAAATTTCACGGGTGTACAAGAAACCACGGGGGATTTACAAGGAGATGTTTACCCGAAACAGCTGGAGGCCTGCCTCCAGCAAGATTCCGGAATTCTTTCTAAGAAGCCTTGAAAGCAGTGAAACGCTCCTATGTTGCAATAACTCAGAACCTCATTCTGAGTGTTCCCCGCAGAGGTCATTTGGCAGAACACAAACGTGGACTAATTAGAGCCAGATGTAAGCAGTGCTGTCCATAGTGCTCGATGAACAGTGGTGGCGAGCCAAACAACTGAGCTCTAGTTTTCAACACTTTCACAAATTGCCATAAGGTGAGGTTCAACTTACTGCTCCGGTTGAGTAGAGTGTAGCCGTCAAAGCTGGAATCAGTAGCACTCAGGTGAGAAGAACGGGAAGCAGATATACCCAGTCCGCTGTCAGTGTCCTACGGGGACCAGCTTATCTGGCTGCCACGCCTCAATGTTTGCAACCGCGGCAGAGCTAGGCAGGCGCAATTGTGTAGCAACGCAAACTGCATAACCTGGTCAAATTTCACGGGTGTACAAGAAAACACGGGGGATTTACAAGGAGATGTTCACCCGGTACAGCCAGAGGCCTGCCGGCAGCAACATTCCGGAATTCTTCCTAAGAAGCCTTGAAAGCAGTGAAACGCTCCTATGTTGCAATATCTCAGAACCTCATTCTGAGTGTTCCCGACAGAGGTCATTCAGCTGAACACAACCGTGGACTAATTAGAGCCAGATGGAGGCAGTGCCTTCCATAATGCTGCATGGAGAGTGGTGGCATGCCAAACAACTGAGCTCTAGTTCTCAACACTTTCACAAAATGCCATAAGTTGAGGTTCAACTTACTGCTCTGGTTGAGTAGAGTGTAGCGGTCAAAGCTGGAATCAGTTTCGCTCAGGTTTGAAGAACTGGAAGCAGATACACCCAGTTAGCTGGCAGTGTCCTACCGGGACCAGCCTATCTGGCTGCCACGCCTGAATGTTTGCCACCGTGGCAGAGCTAGGCAGGCGCAATTGTGCAACAATGCAAACTGCATAACCTGGCCAAATTTCACGGGTGTACAAAAAACCATGGGGGATTTACAAGGAGATGTTCACCAACAGCCGGAGGCCTGCCGGCAGCAACATTCCAGAATCCATCCTGAGAAGCCTTGAAAGCAGTGAAACGCTCCTATGTTGCAATAACTCAGAACCTCATTCTGAGTGTTCCTGGTAGAGGTCATTCGGCTGAACACAACCGTGGACTAATTAGAGCCAGATGTAAGCAGTGCTGTCTTTAGTGCTGGATGGACAGTGGTGGCGTGCCAAACAACTGAGCTCTAGTTCTCAACACTTTCACAAAGTGCCATAAGTTGAGGTTCAAATTACTGCTCCGGTTGAGTAGAGTGTAGCCGTCAAACCTGCAATCACTAGGACTCAGGTGAGAAGAACGGGAAGCAGATATACCCAGTCCGCTGGCAGTGTCCTACGGGGACCAGCCTATCTGGCTGCCACGACTGAATGTTTGCAACCTCGGCAGAGCTAGGCAGGCACAATTGTGCAGTAATACAAACTGCATAACCTGGCCAAAATTCACGGGTGTACAAGAAACCACGGGGGATTTACAAGGAGCGGTTCACCCGGAACAGTCAGAGGCCTGCCGGCAGCAACATTTAGGAATCCTTCCTAAGAAGCGTTGAAAGCAGTGAAACGCTCCTATGTTGCAATAACACAGAACCTCATTCTGAGTGTTCCCGGCAGAGGTCATTCTGCTGAACTCAACCGTGGATTAATAGAGCCCAATGTAGGCAGTGCCGTCCATAGTGCTGGATGGACACTGCCGGTTGAGTAGAGTTTAGCCTTCAAAGCTGGAATAAGTAGCACTCAGGTGAGAAGAACGGGAATCAGATATACCAGGTCTGCTGGCAGTGTCCTACTGGGTCCAACCTATCTGGCTTCCACGTCTGAATGTTTGCAACCACGGCAGAGCTAGGCAGGCGCTTTTGTGCAGCAATGCAAACTGCATAACCTGTCCAAATTTCACGGGTGTACAAGAAACCACGGGGGATTTACAACGAGATGTTCACCCGGAACAGCAGGAGGCCTGCCGGCATCAACCTTCCAGAATCCTTCCTAAGAAGCCTTGAAAGCAGTGAAAAGCTCCTATGTTGCAATAACGCAGAACCTCATTCTGAGTTTTCCCGGCAGAAGTTATGCGGCTGAACAGAACCGTGGATTAATAGAGCCAGATGTAGGCAGTGCCGTCCACAGTGCTGGATTGACAGGGGTGGGGTGCCAAACAACTGAGCTCTAGTTCTCAACACTTTCACAAAGTGCCATAAGTTGAGTTTCAACTTACTGCTCCGGTTTAGTAGAGTGTAGCCGTCAAAGCTGGAATCAGTAGCACTCAGGTGAGAAGAACGGGAAGCAGATATACACAGTCCGCTGGCAATGTCCTACGAGGACCAACCTATCTGGCTGCCACGCCTGAATGTTTGCAACCGCGGCAGAGCTAGGCAGGCACAATTGTGCAGCAATGCAAACTGCATAACCTGGCAAAAATTCACGGGTGTAAAATAAACCACGGGGGATTTAGAAATAGATGTTCACCCAGAACAGCCGGAGGCCGGCCGGCAGCAAGATTCCGGAATTCATCCTAAGAAGCCGTGAAAGCAGTGAAACGCTCCTATGTTGCAATAACTCAGAACCTCATTCTGAGTGTTCCCGGCAGAGGTCATTCGGCTGAACACAACCGTGGACTAATTAGAGCCACATTTAGACAGTGCCGTCCATAGTGCTGGGTGGACAGTGGTCGCATGCCCAACATCTGAGCTCTAGTTCTCAACAGTTTCAGAAAGTGCCCTAAGTTGAGGTTCAACTTACTGCTGCGGTTGAATAGAGTGTAGACGTCAAAGCTGGAATCAGTAGCACACAGGTGAGAAGAACAGGAAGCAGATACACGCAGTCCGCTGGCAGTGTCCTATGGGGAGCAGCCTATCTGGGTGCTACGCCTGAATGTTTGCCACCGCGGCAGAGGTAGGCAGGCCCAATTGTGCAGCAAAGCAAACTGCATAACCTGGCCAAATTTCACGGGTGTACAAGAAACAACGGCGGATTTACAAGGAGATGTTCACCCAGAACAGCCGGAGGCCTACCGACAGCAAGATTCCAGAATCCTTCCTGAGAAGCCTTGAAAGCAGTGAAATGCTCCAATGTTACAATAACTCAGAACCTCATTCTGAGTGTTCCCAGCAGAGGTCATTCGGCTGAACTCATCCGTGGACTAATTAGAGCCAGATGTAGGCAGTTGACTAATTAGAGCCAGATGTAGGCAATGGAGTAATTAGAGCCAGATATAGGCAGTGTTTTCGATTGGAAAACAACTGAGCTTTAGTTCTCCAAACTTTCACAAAGTGCCATATGTTGAGGTTCAACTTACTGCTCCGGTTGAGTAGAGTTTAGCCGTCAAAGCTGGAATCAGTAGCACTCAGGTGAGAATAACGGGAAGCAGATATACCCAGTCCGCTGGCAGTGTCCTACGGAAACCAGCCTATCTGGCTGCCACGCCTGAATGTTTGCAACCGCGGCAGAGCTAGGCAGGCGCAATTGTGCAGCAATGCAAACTGCATAACCTGGCCAAATTTCACGGGTGTACAAGAAACCACGGGGAATTTACAAAGAGATGTTTACCCGGAACAGCCGGAGGCCTGCCGGCAACAAGATTCCGGAATCCTTCCGAAGAAAACTTGAAAGCAGTGAATCCCTCCTATGTTGCAATAACTCAGAACCTCATTCTGAGTATTCCCAGCAGAGGTCATTCGGCTGAACACAACCGTGGACTAATTAGAGCCAGATGTAGGCAGTGACGTCCATAGTGCTGGATGGACTGTGGACGGATGCCCAACATCTGAGCTCTAGTTCTCAACACTTTGAGAAAGTGCACTAAGTTGAGCTTCAACTTACTGCTCCGATTGAGTAGAGTGTAGCCGTCAAAGCTGGAATCAGTAGCACTCAGGTGAGAAGAATGGGAAGCAGATATACCCAGTCCGCTGGCAGTGTCCTATGGGGAGCAGCCTATCTGGCTGCCTCGCCTGAATGTTTGCAACCGGGGCAGGGGTAGGCAGGAACAATTGTGCAGCAATTCAAACCGCATAACCTGGCCATATTTCACGGGTGACCAAGAAACCACGGGGGATTTTCAAGGAGATGTTCACCCGGAACAGCCGGAGCCCTGCCGGCAGCAACATTCCGAAATCCTTCCTGAGAAGCCTTGAAAGCAGTGATACGCTCCTATGTTGCAATAACTCAGAACCTCATTCTGAGTGTTCCCGGCAGAGGTCATTCGGCTGAACACAACCGTGGACTAATTAGAGCCAGATGTATACACTGCCGTCCATAGTGCTGCATGTACAGTGGGGGCGTGCCAAACAACTGAGCTCTAGTTCTCAACACTTTCACAAAGTGCCATAAGTTGAGGTTCAACTTACTGCTCCGGTTGAGTAGAGTGTAGTCGTCAAAGCTGGAATCAGTAGCACTCTGGTGAGAAGAACGGGAGCAGATAGACCCAGTCCGCTGGCAGTGTCCTACCAGGACCAGCCTATCTGGCTGCCACGCCTGATTGTTTGCATCCGCGGCAGAGCTAGGCAGGCGCAATTGTGCAGCAATGCAAACTGCATAACCTGGCCAAATTTCACGGGTATACAAGAAACCACTGGGGATTTACAAAGAGATATTCACCCGGAACAGACGAAGGCCTCTCGGCAGCAAGATTCCAGAATCCTTCCTAAGAAGCTTCGATAGCTGTGAAACGCTCCTATGTTGCAATAACTCAGAACCTCATTCTGTGTGTTCCCGGCAGAGGTCATTCGGCTGAACTCAACCGTGGATTAATAGAGCCAGAGGAAGGCAGTGGCGTCCATGGTGCTGGATGGACAGTGGTAGCGTGCCAAACAACTGAGCTCTAGTTCTCAACACTTTCACAAAGTGCCATAAGTTGAGGTTCAACTTACTGCTCCGGTTTAGTAGAGTGTAGCCATCAAAGCTGGAATCAGTAGCACTCAGGTTAGAAGAACGGGAATCAGATATACCCAGTCCGCTGACAGTGTCCTACGGGACCAGCCTATCTGGCTGCCAAGCCTGAATGTTTGCAACCGCGGCAGAGCTAGGCAGGCGCCATTTTGCAGCAATGCAAACTGCATAACCTGGCCAAATGTCACGGGTGTACAAGAAACCACGGGGGATTTACAAGGAGATGTTCACTCGGAACAGCCGGAAGCCTGCCGGGAGCAACATTCCGGAATCCTTCCTGAGAAGCCTTGAAAGCAGTGAAAGTCACCTATGTTGCAATAACTCTGAACCTCATTCTGAGTGTTACCGGCAGAGGTCATTCGGCTGACCCCAAATGAGGACTAATTATAGCCACATGTAGGCAGTGCCGTACATAGTGCTGGATGGACATTGCCGGTTTAGTAGAGTGTAGCCATCAAAGCTGGAATCAGTTGCACTCAGGTGAGAAGAACGGGAAGCAGATATACCCAGTCCGCTGGGAGTGTCCTACGGGGACCAGCCTATCTGGCTGCCTCGCCTGAATGTTTGCAACCGCGGCAGAGCTAGGCAGGCGCAATTGTGCAGCAATTGAAACTGCATAACCTGGCCAAATTTCACGGGTGTACAAGAAACCACGTGGGATTTACAAGGAGATGTTCACCCGGAACAGTCGTAGGCCTGCCAGCAGCAATTTTCCGGAATCCTTCCTAAGAAGACTTGAAAGCTGTGAAACGCTCCTATGTAGCAATAATTCAGAACTTCATTCTGAGTGTTCCCAGAAGAGGTCATTCGGCTGAACACAACCGTGGACTAATTAGAGCCAGATATAGGCAGTGCCGTCCATAGTGCTGGATGGACAGTGGTGGCGTTCCAAACAACTGAGCTCTAGTTCGCAACACTTTCACAAAGTGATATAAGTTGAGGTTCAACCTTCTGCTCCGGGTGAGTAGAGTGTAGCCGTCAAAGGTGGAATTAGTAGCACTCAGGTGAGAAGAACTGGAAGCAGATGGACCCAAACCGCTGACAGTGTCCTACCGAGATCAGCCTATCTGGCTGCCACTCCTTAATGTTTGCAACATCGGTACAGCTGGGCAGGCACAATTGTGCAGCAATGCAAACTGCATAACTAGGCAAATTTCACGGGTGTACAAGAAACCACGGGGGATTTACAAGGAGATGTTCACCCGGAACAGCCTGAGGCCTGCCGGCAGCAACATTCCGAAATCCTTCCTGAGAAGCCTTGAAAGCAGTGAAACGCTCCTATGTTGCGATAACTCAGAACTTCATTCTGAGTGTTCCCGGAAGATGTCATTCGGCTGAACATAAACGTGGAAAAATTAGAGCCTGATGTAGGCAGTGCCGTCCATAGTGCTTGGCGGAGTGTGGTCGCATGCTAAACAACTGAGCTATAGTTCTCCAAACGTTCCGAAAATGCCATGAGTTGAGGTTCCCCTTACTGCTATGGTTGAGTAGAGGGTAGCCGTCCAAGCTGGAATCAGTAGCACTCAGGTGAGAAGAACGGGAAGCAGATATACCCAGTCCGCTGGCAGTGTCCTACGGGGAAAAGCCTAACTGGCTGATACGCCTGAATGTTTGCAACCGTGACAGAGCTAGACAGTCGCAATTATGCAGCAATGCAAACTGCATAACCTGGCCAAATTTCACGGGTGTACAAGAAACCAGAAGGAAATACAAGGAGATGTTCACTCGGAAGAGCCAGAGGCCTGCCGGCAGCAAGATTCTGGAATTATTCCTAAGAAGCCTTGAAGAAGTGAAACACTCCTATATTGCAATAACTTAGCACATCATTCTGAGTGTTCCCGGCAGAGGTCATTCGGCTGAACACAACCGTGGACTAATTAGAGCCAGATATAGGCAGTGCTGTCCATAGTGATGGATGGACAGTGGTGGCGTGCCAAACAACTGAGCTCTAGTTCTCCAAACTTTAACAGAGTGCCATAAGTACAGGTTCAACTTACTGCTTCGGTTGAGTGTGGTGTAACCGTCAAAGCGGGAATCAGAAGCACTCAGGTGAGAAGAATGGGAAGCAGATATACCCAGTCCACTGGCCCTGGCCTACGGGAACCAGACTATCTGGCTCCCTTGCCTGAATCTTTGCAACCGCGGCAGGGGTACGCAGGTACAATTGTGCAGCAATTGAAACCGCATAACCTGGCCAAATTTGACGGATGACCAAGAAACCACGGGGGATTTTCAAGGAGATGTTCACCCGGAACAGCCGGAGGCCTGCCAGAAGCAAGATTCCGGAATTTTTCCTGTAAAGCCTTGAAAGCAGTGAAACGTTCCTATGTTGCAATAACTCAGAACCTCATTCTGAGTGTTTCCGGCAGAGGTCATTCGGCTGAAGACAACCGTGGACTAATTAGAGCCAGATGTAGACAGTGCCGTCCAACGTGCTGGATGGACAGTGGTGGCGTGCCAAAAAGCTGAGCTCTAGTTCTCAACACTTTCACAAAGGGCCATAAGTTGAGGTTCAAATTACTGCTCCCTTTGAGTAGAGGGTAGCCGTAAAAGATGGAATCAGTAGCACTCAGGTGAGAAGAACGGGAAGCAGATAACCCAGTCTGATGCCAGTGTCCTACGGGGACCAGCCTATCTGGCTGCCACGCCTGAATGTTTGTAACCGCGGCAGAGCTAGGCAGGCACAATTGTGCAGCAATGCAAACTGCATAACCTGGCCAAATTTCACGGGTGTACACGAAACCACGGGGGATTTTGAAGGAGATGTTCACCCGGAACAGCCGGAGGCCTGCCGGCAGCAAGATTCCGGAATTCTGCCTGTGAAGCCTTGAAAGCAGTGAAACGCTCCTATGTTGCAATAACTCAGAAGCTCATTCTGAGTGTTCCCGGCAGAGGTCATTCGGCTGAACACCACCATGCACTAATTAGAGCCAGATGTAGGCAGTGCCGTCCATAGTGCTGGATGGACAGTGGTGGCATGCCAAACAACTGAGCTCAAGTTCTCAACACTCTCAAAAAGTGCCACTGTTTAGGTTCAACCTACTGCTGCGGTTGAGTAGAGTGTAGCCGTCGAAGCTGGAATCAGTAGCACTCAGGAGAGAAGAACCGAAAGCAGATATACCCAGTCCGCTGGCAGTGTCCTACGGGGACCAGCCTATCTGGCTGCAACGCCTGAATGTTTCCAACCGCGGCGGAGCTAGGCAGGCGCAATTGTGCAGCAATGCAAACTGCATAACCTGGCCAAATTTCACGGGTGTACAAGAAACCACGGGGGATTTACAAGGAGATGTTCATCCGGAACAGCCGGAGACCTGCCGGCAGCAAGATTCGGGAATCCTTCCTAAGGAGCCCTGAAAGCAGTGAAGCGCTCCTATGTTGCAATAACTCAGAACCTCATTCTGGGTTTTCCTGGCAGAGGTCATTCGGCTGAACAAAACCGTGGACTAATTACAGCCAGATATATTCAGTGCCGTCCATAGTGCTGGATAGAGAGTGGTGGCGTGCCAAACAACTGAGCTCTATTTCTCAACACTTTCACAAAGTGCCATAAGTTGAGGTTCAACTTACTGCTCCGGTTGAGTAGAGAGTAGCCGTGAAACCTGGAATCAGGAGCACTCAGGTGAGAAGAACGGGAAGCAGATATACCCAGTCCGCTGGGAGTGTCCTACGGGGACCAGACTATCTGGCTGGCACACCTGAATGTTTGCAACCGCGGCAGAGCTAGGCAGGCGCAATTGTGCAGCAATGCAAACTGCAAAACCTGGCCAAATTTCACGGGTGTACAAGAAAAGAGGGGGGATTTACATGGAGATGTCCACCCGGAACAACTGGAAGCCTGACAGCAGCAAGATTCCGGAGTTCTTCCTAAGAAGCCTTGAAAGCAGTGAAACTCTCCTATGTTGCAATAACTCAGAACCTCATTCTGAGTGTTCCCGGCAGAGGTCATTCGGCTGAACACAACAATGAACTTATTAGAGCCAGATGTAGGCAGTTCCGTCCATAGTGCTGGATGGACAGTGGTGGCGTGCCAAACAACTGAGCTCTAGTTCTCAAGACTTTTACAAATTGCCATAGGTTGAGGTTCAACTTAATTCGCTGGTTGTGTAGAATGTAGCCGTCAAAGCTGGAATCAGTAGCACTCAGGTGAGAAGAACGGGAAGCAGATAGACCCAGTCCGCTGGCAGAGTCCTACGGGGACCCGCCTATTTGCCTGTCATGCCTGAATGTTTTCCACTGCGGCAGAGCTAGGCAGGCCCAAATGTGCAGCAATGCAACTGCATAACCTGGCCAAATTTCACGGGTGTACAAGAAACCACGGGCGATTTACAAGGAGATGTTCACTCGGAACAGCCAGAGGCTTGTCGGGAGCACCATTCCCCAATCCTTCCTGAGAAGACTTGAAAGCAGTGAAAGCCTCCTATGTTGCAATAACTCCGAACCTCATTCTGAGTGTTGCCGGCATAGGTCATTCGGCTGATCCCAACCGAGGACTAATTATAGCCACATGTAGGCAGTGCCGTACATAGTGCTGGATGGACACTGCCGGTTTAGTAGAGTGTAGCCATCAAAGCTGGAATCAGTTGCACTCAGGTGAGAATAACGGGAAGCAGATATACCCAGTCCGCTGACAGTGTCCTACAGGGACCAGTCTATCTGGGTGCCACGCCTGAATGTTTGCAACCGCGGCAGAGCTAAGCAGGCGCAATTGTGCTGCAATGCAAACTGCATAACCTCGCCAAATTTCACGGGTGTACAAGAAACCACGGGGGAATTACAAGGAGATGTTCACCCGGAACAGCCGGAGGCCTGCCAGCAGCAAGTTTCCGGAATCCTTCCTAAGAAGCCTTGAAAGCAGTGAAACGCTCCTATGTTGAAATAACACAGAACCTCATTCTGAGTGTTCCCGGCAGAGGTCATTCGGCTGAACACAACCGTGGATTAATAGAGCCAGATGTAGACAGTTCCGTCCATAGTGCTGGATGGACAGTGGTGGCGTTCCAAACAACAGAGCTCTAGTTCGCAACACTTTCACAAAGTGCCATGAGTTGAGGTTCAACTTACTGCTCTGGTTGAGTAGAGTGTAGCCGTCAAAGCTAGAATCAGCAGCACTCAGGTGAGAACAGGAAGCAGATATACCCAGTCCGCTGGCAGTGTCCTACGGGGACCAGACTATCTGGCTGCCACGCCTCAATGTTTGCAAAAGCAGCAGAGCTAAGCAGTCGCAATTATGCAGCAATGCAAACTGCATAACCTGGCAAATTTCACGGGTGTGCAAGAAACCACGGGAGATTTACAAGGACATGTTTACCTGGAACCGCCGGAGACCTGCTGGCAGTAAGATTCCGGAATTCTTCATAAGAAGCCTTTAAAGCAGTGAAACGCTCCTATGTTGCAATAACTCAGAATCTCATTTTGAGTGTTCCCAGCAGAGGTCATTCGGCTGAACACAACCATGGACTAATTAGAGCCAGATGTAGGCAGTGCCGTCCATAGTGCTGGATGGACTGTGGACGCATGCCCAACATCTGAGTTCTAGTTCTCAACACTTTGAGAAAGTGCACTAAGTTGAGGTTCAACTGACTGGTGCGGTTGACTAGAGTGTAGCTGTCAAAGCTGAAATCAGTAGCACTCAGGTGAGAAGAACGGGAAGCAGATATACCCAATCCGCTGGCAGTGTCCTATGGGGAGCAGCCTATCTGGCTGCCATGCCTGAATGTTTGCCAAGGCGACAGAGCTAGGCAGGCGCAATTGTGCAGCAAAGCAAACTGCATAACCTGGCCAAATTACACGGGTGTACAAGAAAACAACGCAGGATTTACAAGGAGATATTAACCCAGATCAGTCGGAAACCTACCGACAGCAAGATTCCGGAATCCTTCCTGAGAAGCCTTGAAAGCACTGAAACGCTCCTATGTTGGAATAACTCAGAACCTCATTCTGAGTGTTCCCGGCAGAGGCCATTCGGCTAAACACAACCGTGGACTAATTAGAGCCAGATGTATGCTCTGCTGTCCATAGTGCTGGATGGACAGTGGTGGCGTGCCAAACAAATGAGCTCTAGTTCTCAACACTTTCACAAAGTGCCATAAGTTGAGATTCAACTTAGTGCTCCGGTTGAGTAGAGTGTAGCCGTCAAAGTTGGAATCAGGAGCACTCATGTGAGAAGAATGGGAAACAGATATATCCAGTTCGCTGGCAATGTCTTACGGGGACCACCCTATCTGGCTGCCACGCCTGAATGTTTGCAACCGCGGCAGAGCTAGGCAGGCGCAATTGTGCAGCAATGCAAACTGCATAACGTGGCCAAATTTCACGGGTGTACAAGAAACCAGGGGGGATTTACAAGGAGATGTTCACCCGGAACAGCTGGAAGCCTGACGGCAGCAAGATTCCGGAATTCTTCCTAAGAAGCCTTGAAAGCAGTGAAACGCTCCTATGTTGCAATAACTCAGAACCTCATTCTGAGTGTTCCCGGCAGAGCTCATTCAGCTGAACACAACCGTGGACTAATTAGAGCCAGACGTAGGCAGTGCCGTCCATAGTGTGGATGGAGAGTGCTGGTGTGCCAAACAACTGAGCTCTAGTTCTCAACACTTTCACAAAGTTCCATAAGTTGAGGTTCAACTTACTGCTCCGGTTGACTAGAGTGTAGCCGTCAAAGCTGGAATCAGTAGCACTCAGTTGAGCAGAACGAAATGCAGATATACCCAGTCCGCTGGCAGTGTCCTAGGGGACCAGTCTATCTGGCTGCCAGACCTGAATGTTTGCAACAGAGACAGAGTTACGCAGGCACAATTGTGCGGTAATGCAAACTGCCTAACCTCGCCAAATTTCACGGGTGTACAAGAAACCACTGGGGATTTACAAGGAGATGTTGACCCGGAACAGCCGGAGGCCTGCGGGTAGCAAGGTTCCGGAATTTTTCATAAGAAGCCTTGAAAGCAGTGAAACGCTCCTATGTTGCAATAACTCAGAACCCCATTGTGAGTGTTCCCGGCAGAGGTTATTTGGCTGAACACAACCGTGGACTAACTAGAGCCAGATGTAGGCAGTGCCGTCCATAGTGCTGGATTTATAGTGGTGGCGTGCCAAACAACTAAGCTCTAGTTCTCAACACTTTCACAAAGTGCCATAAGTTGAGGTTCAACTTACTGCTCCGGTTGAGTAGAGTGTAGTCGTCAAAGCTGGAAGCAGGAGCACTCAGGTGAGAAGAATGGGAAGCAGATAGACCCAGTCCGCTGGCAGTGTCCTACGGGGACCTGCCTATCTGGCCGCCATGCCTGAATGTTTGCCAAGGCGACAGAGCTAGGCAGGCGCAATAGTGCAGCAAAGGAAACTGCATAACATGGCCAAATTTCACGGGTGTACAAGAAACCACCGGGGATTTACAAAGAGATGTTCACCCGGAAAAGACGGAGGCCTCCCGACAACAAGATTCCAGAATCCTTCCTAAAAAGCTTCGATAGCAGTGAAAAGCTCCTATGTTGCAATAACTCAGAACCTCATTCTGTGTGTTCCCGGCAGAGGTCATTCGGCTGAACTCAACCATGGATTAATAGAGCCAGATGAAACAGTGGCGTCCATGGTGCTGGATGGACAGTGGTAGCGTGCCAAACAACTGAGCTCTAGTTCTCAACACTTTCACAAAGTGCCATAAGTTGAGGTTCAACTTACTGCTCCGGTTGAGTAGAGTGTAGCCGTTAAACCTGCAATCCCTAGCACTCAGGTGAGAAGAACGGGAAGCATATATACCCAATCCGCTGGCAGTGTCCTACGGGGACCAGCCTATCTGGCTGCCACGCCTGAATGTTTGCCACCGCGGCTGAGCTAGGCAGGCGCAATTGTGCAACAGTGCAAACTGCATAACCTGGACAAATTTCACGGCTGTACAAGAAACCATGGGTGATTTACAAGGAGATGTTCACTCGGAAGAGCCTGAGGCCTGCCGGGAGCATCATTCCGGAATCCTTCCTGAGAAGACTTGAAAGCAGTGAAAGTCTCCTATTTTGCAAAAACTCCGAACCTCATTGTGAGTGTTGCAGGCAGAGGTCATTTGGCTGATCCCAACCGAGGACTAATTATAGCCACATGTAGGCAGTGCCGTAGATAGTGCTGCATGGACACTGCCGGTTTAGTAGAGTGTAGCCATCAAAGCTGGAATCAGTTGCACTCAGGTGAGAAGAACGGGAAGCAGATATACCCAGTCCGCTGACAGTGTCCTACGGGGACCAGACTATCTGGCTGCCACGCCTGAATGTTTGCAAGCCCGGCAGAGCTAGGCAGGCGCAATTGTGCAGCAATGCAAACTGCATAACCTGGCCAAATTTCACGGGTGTACAAGAAACCACGGGGGATTTACAAGTAGATGTTCACCCGGAACAGCCGGAGGCCTGCCAGCAGCAAGTTTCCGGAAGCCTTCCTAAGAAGCCTTGAAAGCAGTGAAACGCTCCTATGTTGCAATAACACAGAACCTCATTCTGAGTGTTCCCGGCAGAGGTCATTCGGCTGAACACAACCGTGGATTAATAGAGCCAGATGTAGGCAGTGACGTCCATAGTCCTGGATGGACTGTGGTGGCGTGCCAAACAACTAAGCTCTAGTTCTCAACACTTTCACAAAGTGCCATACGTTGAGGTTCTACTTACTGCTCCGGTTGAGTAGAGTGTAGCCGTCAAAGCTGGAATCAGTAGCACTCAGGTGAGAAGAACGGAAAGCAGATATACCCAGTCCCTGGCAGTGTCTTACGGGGACCAGCCTATCTGGCTGCCACGCCTGAATGTTTGCAACCGCAGCAGGGGTAGGCAGGCGCAATTGTGCAGCAATGCAAACCTCCCCAAATTTCACAGGTGTACAAGAAACCACGGGGGATTTACAAGGAGATGTTTACCCTGAACAGCAGGAGGCCTGCCGGAAGCAAGATTCTGGAATTCTTCCTAAGAAGCCTTGAAAGCAGTGAAACGCTCCTATGTTGCAATATCTCAGAATCTCATTCTGACTGTTCCCGGCAGAGGTCATTCGGCTGAACACAACCGTGGACTATAGTTAGATGTAGGCAGTGCCGTCCATAGTGCTGGATGGAGAGTGGTGGCGTGCCAAACAACTGAGCTCTAGTTCTCAACACTTGCACAAAGTGCCATAAGTTGAGGTTCAAGTTACTGCTCCGGTTGAGTAGAGTGTAGCCATCAAATCTGGAATCAGTATCACTCAGGTGAGAAGAACGGGAAGCAGATATACACAGTCGGCTGGCAGTGTCCTACGGGGACCAGCCTATCTGGCTGCCATGCCTGAATGTTTGCAACCCCGGCAGAGATAGCCAGTAGAAATTATGCAGCAATGCAAACTGCATAATTTGGCCAAATTTCACGGTGTACAAGAAACCACGGGGGATTTACAAGGAGATGTTCAACCGGAACATCCGGAGGCCAGCCCGCAGCAAGGTTCTGGAATCTCCCTTAGAAACCTTGAATGCAGTGAAACGCTCCTATGTTGCAATAACTCAGAACCTCATTTTGAGTGTTCGCGACAGAGGTCATTCGGCTGAACACAACCGAGGACTAATTAGAGCCAGATGTAGGCAGTGCCGTCCATAGTGCTGTGCGGACAATGGTCGCATGCTAAACAACTAAGCTCTAGTTCTCCAAACTTTCACAAAGTGCCATAAGTTGTGGTTCAACTTACTGCTTCGCATGAGTAGAGTGTAGCCGTCAAACTGGAATCAGTAGCAATCAGGTGAGAAGAACGAGAAGCAGATATACCCACTCCGCTGGCAGTGACCTACGGGGACCAGCTTATCTGGCTGATACGCCTGAATGTTTACAACCGCGACAGAGCTAGACAGTCGCAATTATGCAGCAATGCAAACTGCATAACCTGGCCAAATTTCACGGGTGTACAAAAACCTCGAGGAAATACCAGTAGATGTTCACCCGGAACAGCCAGAGACCTGCCGGCAGCAAGATTCCGGAATTCTTCCTAAGAAGCCTTGAACGCAGTGAAACGCTCCTATGTTGCAATAACTCAGCAGCTCATTCTGAATGTTCTAGGCAGAGGTCATTCGGCTGAACACAATCGTGGACTAATTAGAGCCAGATGTAGGCAGTGCCGTCCATAGTGCTGGATGGACAGTGGTCGCGTGCCAAACAAGTGAGCTCTATTTCTCCAAACTTTAACGGAGTGCCATAAGTAGAGGTTCAACTTACTACTTCGGTTGAGGAGAGTGTAGCCGTCAAAGCGGGAATCAGAAGCACTCAGGTGAGAAGAATGGGAAGCAGATATACCCAGTCCGCTGGCAGTGTCCTACGGGGACCCGCCTATCTGGCTGCCACGCCTGAATGTTTGCAACCGCGGCAGAACTAGGCAGGCTCAATTGTGCAGCAATGCAAAAAGCATAACCTGGCCAAATTTCATGGGTGTACAAGTAACCAAGGAGGATTCACAAGCAGATGTTCACCCAGAACAGCCGGAGGCCTGCTGGCATCAAGATTCCGGAATTCTTCCAGTGAAGCCCTCAAAGCAGTGAAATGCTCCTATGTTGCAATAACTCAGAACCTCATTCTGAGTGTTTCCAGCAAAGGTCATTCGGCTGAACACAACCGTGGACTAATTAGAGCCAGATGTATGCAGTGCCGTCCATACTGCTGGATGGATAGTGGTGGCGTGTCAAACAACTGCGCTCTAGTTCTCAACACTTTCAGAAAGTGCCATGAGTTGAGGTTCAACTTACTGCTCCGGTTGAGTAGAGTGTAGCCGTCAAAGCTTTAATCAGTAGCACTCAGGTGAGAAGAACTGGAAGCAGATCGACCCAGTCCGCTGGGAGTGTCCTATTGGGACCAGCCTATCCGGCTGCCACGCCTGAATGTTTGCAACCGTGGCAGAGCCAGGCAGGCACAATTGTGTAGCAATGCAAACTGCATAACCTGGCCAAATTTCACGGGTGTACAAGAAACCACGGGGGATTTACATGGAGATGTTCACTCGGAACAGCCAGAGGCCTGCCGGCAGCAATATTCCGGAATTCTTCCTAAGAAGCCTTGAAAGCAGTGAAACGCTCCTATGTTGCAACAGCTCAGAACATCATTCTGAGTGTTCCCGGGAGAGACTGAACACAACCGCGGACTATTTAGAGCAAAATGTAGACAGTGTCGTCCATACTGCTGGATGGACAGTGGTGGCTAGCCAAACAACTGCGCTCTAGTTCTTAGCACTTTCACAAAGTGCCATAAGTTGAGGTTCAAATTACTGCTCCGGTTGAGTAGAGTGTAGCCGTCAAAGCTGGAATCAGTAGCACTCAGGTGAGAAGAACAGGAAGCAGATATACCCAGTCCACTGGCAGTGTCCTTCGGGGACCAGCCTATCTGGCTGCCACGCCTGAATGTTTGCAACCGAGACAGAGCAAGGCAGGCACAATTGTGCCTCAATGCAAACTGCATAACCTGGCCAAATTTCACGTGTGTACAAGAAACCACGGGGGATGTACAAGGAGATGTTCACCTGCTGGCAACAAGATTCCGGAAGTCTTCCTAAGAAGCCTGGAAAGCAGTGAAATGCTCCTATGTTGCAATAACTCAGAACCTCATTCTGCGTGTTCCCGGCAGAGGTCATTCGGCTGAACTCATCCGTGGAATAATTAGAGCCAGATGTAGGCAATAGACTAATTAGAGCCAGATATAGGCTGTGTTTTCGATTGTAAAACAACTGAGCTTTAGTTCTCCAAACTTTCACAAAGTGCCATAAGTTGAGGTTGAACTTACTCCTCCGATTGAGTAGATTATACTCGTCAAAGCTGGAATCAGTAGCAGTCAGGTGAGAAGAAGGGGAAGCAAGTAGACCAAGTCCGCTGGCAGTGTCCTACGGGAACCAGCCTTTCTGCCTGCCACGCCTGAATGTTTGTAACCGTGGCAGAGCTATGCAGGCAGAATTGTGCAGCAATGCAAACTGCTGGCCATTTTTCACGGGTGTACAAGAAACCACGGGGGATTTACAAGGGGATTTCACCCGAAACAGCTGGAGGCCTGCCGGCAGCAAGATTCCGGAATTCTTCCTGTGAAACCTTGAAACCAGTGAAACTCTCCTATGTTGCAATAACTCAGAACCTCATTCTGAGTTTTCCTGGCAGAGATCATTCGGCTGAACACAACTGTGGACTAATTAGGGCCAGATATAGGCAGTGCCGTCCATAGTGCTGGATGGACATTGGTGGCGTGCCAAACACCTGAGATCTAGTTCACAACACTTTCACAAAGTGCCATAAGTTGAGGTTCTACTTACTGCTCTGGTTGAGTAGAGTGTAGCCGTCAAAGCTGGAATCAGTAGCACTCAGGTGAGAAGAACGGGAAGCAGATAGACCCAGTCTGCTGGGAGTGTCCTATGGGGACCAGCCTATCTGGCTGCCACGCCTGAATGTTTGCCACCGTGGCAGAGCCAGGCAGGCACAATTGTGCAGCAATGCAAACTGCATAACCTGGCCAAATTTCACGGGTGTACAATAAACCACGGGGGATTTTCAAGGAGATGTTCACCTGGAACAGCCGGAGGCTTGCCGGCAGCAAGATTCCGGAATTCTTCCTGTGAAGCTTGAAAGCAGTGAAACGCTCCTATGTTGCAATAAGTCAGAACCACATTCTTAGTGTTCCCGGCAGAGGCTGAACACAACCGTGGACTATTGAGAGAAAGATGTAGACAGTGCGGTCCAACTGCTGGATGGACAGTGGTGGCTAGCCAAACAACTGTACTCTCGTTCTCAGCACTTTCACAAAGTGCCATAAGTTGAGGTTCAAATTACTGCGCCGGTTCAGTAGAGTGTAGCCGTCAAAGCTGGAATCAGTAGCACTCAGGTGAGAAGAACAGGAAGCAGATATACCCAGTCCGCTGGCAGTGTCCTTCGGGGACCAGCCTATCTGGCTGCCACGCCTGAATGTTTGCAATCGCTGCAGAGCTAGGCAGGCGCAATTGTGCAGCAATGCAAACTGCATAACCTGGCCAAATTTCATGGGTGTACAAGAAACCACGGGGGATTTACAAGGAGATGTTCACCCGGAACAGCCGGAGGCCTGCAGGCAGCAAAATTCCGGAATCCTTCCGAAGAAGCCTTGAAAGCAGTGAAACGCTCTTATGTTGCCATAACTCAGAACCTCATTCTGAGTGTTCCCAGCACAGATCATTCGGCTGAACACAACTGTGGACTAATTAGAGCCAGATTTAAGCAGTGCCGTCCATAGTGCTGGATGGACAGTGATGGCGTGCCAAACAACTGAGCTTTAGTTCTCAACGCTACCACAAAGTGCCATAAGTTGAGGTTCAACTTACTGCTCCGGTTGAGTAGAGTGAAGCCGTCAAAGCTGGAATCAGTAGCACTCAGGGGAGAAGAACGGGAAGCAGATATACCCAGTCCGCTGGCAGTGTCCTACAGGGACCAGCCTATCTGGCTGCCACGCCTCAATGTTTGCAACCGAGACAGAGCAAGGCAGGCACAATTGTGCCTCAATGCAAACTGCATAACCTGGCCAAATTTCACGGGTGTACAAGAAACCACGGTGGATGTACAAGGAGATGTTCACCCGGAACAGCCAGAGGCCTGCTGGCAGCAAGATTCCGGAATTCTTCCTGTGAAGCCTTGAAAGCAGTGAAACGCTCCTATTTTGCAATTGTTAAGAACCTCATTCTGAGTGTTCCCGGCAGAGGTCATTGGGCTGAACACAACCGTGGACTAATTAGAGCCAGATGTAGGCAGTGCCATCCACAGTGCTCAATGGACTGTGGTGGCGTGCCAAACAACTGAGCTCTAGTTCTCAACACTTTCACACAGTGCCATAATTGAGGTTCAACTTACTGCTCCAGTTGAGTAGAGTGTATATGTCAAAGCTGTAATCAGTAGCACTCAGGTGAGAAGAACGTGAAGCAGATATACCCAGTCCGCTGGCAGTGTCCTACGGGGACCAGGGAATCTGGTTGCCATGACTGAATGTTTGGAACCTAGGCGTACCTAGGCAGGCGCAATTGTGCAGCAATGCAAACTGCATAACCTGGCCAAATTTCACGGGTGTACAAGAATCCACGGGGAATTTACAAGGAGATGTTCACCCGGAACATACGGAGGCCTGCCTGCAGCAAAATTCAAGAATCCTTCCTAAGAAGCCTTGAAAGCAGTGAAATGCTATTATGTTGCAATTGTTCAGAACCTCATTTTGAGTGTTCCCGGCAGAGGTCATTCGGCTGAACACAACCGTGGACTAATTAGAGCCAGATGTAAGCACTGCCGTCCATAATGCTGGATGGACAATGATGGCGTGCCAAACAACTGAGCTCTAGTTCTCAACACTTTCACAAAATGCCATAAGTTGAGGTTCAACTTACTGCTTCCGTTGAGTAGAGTGTAGCCGTCAAAGCTGGAATCAGTAGCACTCAGGTGAGAAGAACAGGAAGTAGATATACCCAGTCCGAGGGCAGTGTCCTACGGGGACCAGCCTCTCTGACTGCCACGCCTGAATATTTGCAACCACGGCAGAGCTAGGCAGGTGCAATTGTGCAGCAATGCAAACTGCATAAGCTGGCCAAATTTCACAGGTGTACAAGAAACCACGGGGGATTTACAAGGAGATGTTCACCCGGAACAGCCGGAGGCCTGCCGGCAGCAACATTACGGAATTCTACCTAAGAAGCCTTGAAAGCAGTGAAACGCTCCTATGTTGCAATAACTCAGAACCTCATTCTGAGTGTTCCCGGCAGAGGTCGTTCTGCTGAACACACCGTGGACTAATTTGAGCCAGATGTAGGCAGTGCCGTCCATAGTGCTGGATGGACAGTGATGGCCTGCGAAACAACTGAGCTCTAGTTCTCCTCACTTTCAAAAAGTGCCTTAAGTTGAGGTTCAACTTACTGCTCCGGTTGAGTAGAGTGTAGCCGTCAAAGCTGGAACCAGTAGCAGTCAAGTGAGAAGAATCGGAAGCAGATATACCCAGTCCGCTTGCAATGTCTTCAGTGGTCTAGCCTATCTGGCTGCCAGGACTGAATGTTTGCAACCGTGGCAGAGCTAGGCAGATGCAATTGTGCAGCAATGCAAACTGCATAACCTGGCCAAATTTCACGGATGTACAAGAATCCATGGGGGATTTACAAGGAGATGTTCACCCAGAGCAGCCGGAGGCCTGCCGGCAGAAGATTCCGGAATTCTTCCTAAGAACTTTGAAAGCAGTGAAACGCTCCTATGTTGCAATAACTCAGAACCTCATTCTGAGTGTTCCCGGCAGAGGTCATTCGGCTGAACACAACCGTTTACTAATTAGAGCCAGATGTAGGCAGTGCCGTCCATAGTGCTAGATGGACAGTGGTGGCGTGACAAACAAGTGAGATCTAGTTCTCAACACTTTCACAAAGTGCCATAAGTTGAGGTTCAACTTGCTGCGCCGGTTGAGTAGAGTGTAGCCGTTAAAGCTAGAATCAGTAGCCCTCAGGAGAGAAGAACGGGAAGCAGATATACCCAGTCCGCTGGCAGTGTCCTACGGGGAACAGCCTATCTGGCTGCCACGCCAGAATGTTTGCAACCTCGGCAGATCTAGGCAGGCACAATTGTGCAGCAATACAAACTGCATAACCTGGCCAAAATTCACGGGTGTACAAGAAACCACGGGGTATTTACAAGGAGATGTTCACCCGGAACAGCAACATTCCGAAATTCTTCCTAAGTAGCCTTGAAAGCAGTGAAACGCTCCTATGTTGGAATAACTCAGAACCTCATTCTGAGTGTTCCCGGCAGAGGTCATTCGGCTGAACACAACCGTGGACTAATTAGAGCCAGATGTAGGCAGTGCCGTCCATAGTGCTGGGTAGACAGCGGTGGCCTGCCAAACAACTGAGCTCTAGTTCTCAACACTTTCACAAAGTGCCATAAGTTGAGGTTCAACTTACTGCTCCGGTTGAGTAGAGTGTAGCCGTCAAAGCTGGAATCAGTAGCACTCATGTGAGAAGAACGGGAAGCAGATATACCCAGTCCGCTGGCAGTGTCCTACGGGCACCAGCCTATCTGGCTGCCACGCCTGAATATTTGCAACCGCGGCAGAGCTTGGAGGCCCAATTGTGCAGCAATGCAAACTGCATAACCTGGCCAAATTTCACGGGTGTACAAGAAACCACGGGGATTTTCAAGGAGATGTTCACCCGGAACACCTGGAGGCCTGCCAGAACCAACATTGCGGAATTCTTCCTAAGAAGCCTTGAGAGGAGTGAAACGCTCCTATGTTGCAACAACTCAGAACCTCATTCTGAGTGTTCCCGGCAGAGGTCATTCGGCTGAACACAACCGTGGACTAAATAGAGCCAAGTGTAGGCAGTGCCGTCCATAGTGCTGGACAGTGGTGGCGTGCCAAACAACTGAGCTCTACTTCTCAACACTTTCACAAAGTGCCATAAGTTGAGGTTCAACTTACTACTCCTGTTGAGTAGAGTGTAGTCGTCAAAGCTGGAATCAGTAGTACACAGATGAGAAGAACGGGAAGAAGATATACCCAGTCCGCTGGCAGTGTCCTACGTGGACCAGCCTATCTGACTGCCACGCCTGAATGTTTGCAACCACGGCAGAGCTAGGGAGGCGCAATTGTGCACCAATGCAAACTGCATCACCTGGCCAAATTTCACGGGTGTACAAGAAACCACGGGGGATTTACAAGGAGATGTTCACCGGGTACATTAGGAGTCCTGCGGGAAGCAAGATTGATGAATTCTTCCAAAGAAGCCTTTAAAGCAGTGAAACGCTCCTATGTTGCAATAACTCAGAACCTCCTTCTGAGTGTTCCCGGCAGAGGTCATTCGGCTGAACACAACCTTGGACTAATTAGAGCCAGATGTAGGCAGTGCGGTCCATAGTGATGGATGGACAGTGGTGGCGTGCCAAACAACTGAGCTCTAGTTCTCAACACTTTCACAAATTGCCCTAAGTTGAGTTTCAACTTACAGCTCCGGTTGAGTAGAGTGTAGCCGTCAAAGCTGGAATCAGTAGCACTCTGGTGAGAAGAACTGGAAGCACATATACCCAGTCCGCTGCCAGTGTCCTACGGGGACCAGCTCATCTGGCTGCCACGCCTGAATGTTTGCAACCGCGGCAGAGGTAGGCATGCGCAATTGTTTAGCAATGTAAACTGCATAACCTGGCCAAATTTCAAGGGTGTACAAGAAACCACGGGGGATTTACATGGAGATGTTCACCTGGAACAGCCGGAGCTATGCCGCCAGCAACATTCCGGAATTCTTCCTAAGAAGCCTTGAAAGCAGTGAAACGCTCCTATGTTGCAATAACTCAGAACCTCATTCTGAGTGTTCCCGGCAGAGGTCATTCGGCTGAACACAACGGTGGACTAATTAGAGCGAGATGTAGGCAGTGCCGTCCATAGTGCTGGATGGAGAGTGGAGGCATGCCAAACAACTGAGCTCTAGTTCTCAACACTTTCACAAAGTGCCATGAGTTGAGGTTCAACTTACTGCTCCGTTTGAGTAGAGTGTTGCCGTCAAAGCTAGAATCAGTAGCATTCAGAGGAAAAGAACGGGAAGCAGATATACCCAGTCCGCTGGCAGTGTCCTACGGGGACAGCCTATCTGGCTGCCACGCCTGAATGTTTGCAACCGCGTCACAGCTAGGGAGGCGCAATTGTGCAGCAATACAAACTGCATAACCTGGCCAAATTTCACGGATATACAAGAAAATACGGGGAATTTACAAGGAGATGTTCACCCGGAACAGCCGGAGGCATGCCCCCAGCAACATTCCGGAATTCTTCCTAAGAAGCCTTGAAAGCAGTGAAACGCTCCTATGTTGCAATATCTCAAAACCTCATTCTGAGTGTTCCCGGCAGAGGTCATTCGGCTGAACACAACCGTGGACTAATTAGAGCCAGATGTATGCTGTGCGTTCCATAGTGCTGGATGGACAGTGGTGGCGTGCCAAACAACTGAGCTCTAGTTGTCAACACTTTCACAAAGTGCCATAAGTTGAGGTTCAACTTACTGCTCCGGGTGAGTAGAGTGTAGCCGTCAAAGCTGGAATCAGTAGCACTCAGGTGAGAAGAACGGTAAGCAGATATACCCAGTCCACTGGCAGTGTCCTATTTTGATCAGCCTATCTGGCTGCCATGCCTGAATGCAACCGCGGCAGAGCTAGGCAGGCGCAATTGTGCACCAATGCAAACCGCATAACGTGGCTAAATTTCACGGTTGTTCAAGAAACCTCGTTGGATTTACAAGGAGATGTTCACCCGGAACAGCTGGAGCCATGCCGGCAGCAAGATTCCGGAATTCTTCCTAAGAAGCCTTGAAAGCAGTGAAACGCTCCTATGTTGCAACAACTAAGAACCACATTCTGAGTGTTCTCGGAAGAGGGCATTCAGCTGAACACAACCGTGGACTAATTAGAGCCAGATGTAGACAGTGCCGTCCATAGTGCTGCATGGACAGTGTTGGCGTGCCAAAACACTGAGCTCTAGTGTTCAACAGTTTCACAAAGTGCCATAAGTTGAGGTTCAACTTCCTGCTCCGGTTGAGTAGAGTGTAGCCGTCAAAGCTGGAATCAGTAGCACTCAAGTGAGAAGAACAGGAAGCAGATATACCCAGTCCGCCGGCAGAGGTCATTCGGCTGAACACAACCGTGGACTAATTAGAGCGAGATGTAGGCAGTGCCGTCCATAGTGCTGGATGGAGAGTGGAGGCATGCCAAACAACTGAGCTCTAGTTCTCAACACTTTCACAAAGTGCCATGAGTTGAGGTTCAACTTACTGCTCCGGTTGAGTAGACTGTAGCCGTGAAAGCTAGAATCAGTAGCACTCAGGGGAGAAGAATGGGAAGCAGATATACCCAGTCCGCTGGCAGTGTCCTACGGGGACAGCTTATGTGGCTGCCACGCCTGAATGTTTGCAACAGCGTCATAGCTAGGGAGGCGCAATTGTCCAGCAATGCAAACTGCATAACCTGGCCAAATTTCACGGGTATACAAGAAACTACCGGGAATTTACAAGGAGATGTTCACCCGGAACAGCCGGAGGCATGCCACCAGCAACATTCCAGAATTCTACCTAAGAAGCCTTGAAAGCAGTGAAACGCGCCTATGTTGCAATAACTCAAAACCTCATTCTGGGTGTTCCCGGCAGAGGTCATTCGGCTGAACAAAACCGTGGACTAACTAGAGCGAGATGTAGGCAGTGCCTTCCATAGTGCTGGATGGACAGTGGTGGTGTACCATACAACTGAGCTCTAGTTCTCAACACTTTCACAAAGTGCCATAAGTTGAGGTTCAACTTACTGCTCCGGGTGAGTAGAGTGTAGCCGTCAAAGCTGGAATCAGTAGCATTCAGGTGAGAAGAACGGGAAGCAGATATACCCAGTCCGCTGGCAGTGTCCTACGGGCACCCGCCTATCTGGCTGCCACGCCTGAATATTTGCAACTGTGGCAGAGGTAGGCAGGCGCAATTGTGCAGCAATGCAAACTGCATAACCTGGCCAAATTTCACGGGTGTACAAGAAACCACGGGGGATTTACAAGGAGATGTTAACCCGGAACAGTCGGAGGCCTGCCCGCAGCAAGATTGCGGAATTCTTCCTAAGAAGCTTGAAAGCACTGAAACGCTCCTATGTTGCAATAACTCAGAAACTCATTCTGAGTGTTCCCGGCAGAGGTCATTCGGGTGAACACAACTGTGGACTAATTAGAGCCAGGTGTAGGCAGTGCCGTCCATAGTGCTGGATGGACAGTGGTGGCATGCCAAACAACTGAGCTCTAGTTCTCAACACTTTCACAAAGTGCCATAAGTTGAGGTTCAACTTACTACTCCGGTTGAGTAGAGTGTAGCCGTCAAAGCAGGAATCAGTAGCACTCAGGTGAGAAGAACGGGAAGCAGATATACCCAGTCCGCTGGCAGTGATCTATGGGGACCAGCCGATGTGGCTGCCATGCCTGAATGTTTGCAACCCCGGCAGAGCTAGGCAGGCGCAATTGTGCAGCAATGCAAACTGCATAACTTGGCCAAATTTCACGGGTGTACAAGAAACCCCCGGGTTTTTACATGGAGAAGTTCACCCGGAACAGATGGAGGTCTGCCGGCAACAAGATTCCGGAATTCTTACTAAGAAGCCTTGAAAGCAGTGAAACGCTCCTATGTTGCAATAACTCAGAACCTCATTCTGAGTGTTCCCTGCAGAGGTCATTCGGCTGAACACAACTGTGGACTAATTAGAGCCAGATGTATGCAGTGCCGTCCATAGTGCTGCATGGACTGTGGTGGCGTGCCAAACAACTGAGCTCTAGTTCTCAACACTTTCACAAAGTACCATAAGTTTAGGTTCAACTTACTGCTCCGGTTGAGTAGAGTTTAGCCGTCAAAACTGGAATCAGTAGCACTCAGGTGAGAAGAACCGTAAGCAGATATACCCAGTCCACCGTCAGTGTCCTATTTTGATCAGCCTATCTGGCTGCCATGCCTGAATGCAACCGCGGCAGAGCTAGGCAGGCGCAATTGTGCACCAATGCAAACCGCATAACGTGGCTAAATTTCACGGTTGTTCAAGAAACCACGTTGGATTTACAAGGAGATGTTCACCCGGAACAGCCGGAGCCATGCCGGCAGCAAGATTCCGTCATTCTTCCTAAGAAGCCTTGAAAGCAGTGAAACGCTCCTATGTTGCAACAAATAAGAACCACATTCTGAGTGTTCCCGGAAGAGGGCATTCAGCTGAACACAACCGTGGACTAATTAGAGCCAGATGTAGAGATTGCCGTCCATAGTGCTGCATGGACAGTGTTGGAGTGCCAAAAAACTGAGCTCTAGTGTTCAACAGTTTCACAAAGTGCCATAAGTTGAGGTTCAACTTCCTGCTCCGGTTGAGTAGAGTGTAGCCGTCAAAGCTGGAATCAGTAGCACTCAGGTGAGAAGAACAGGAAGCAGATATACCCAGTCCGCTGGCAGTGTCCTACGGGGACCAACCTTTCTGGGTGCCACGCCTGAATGTTTGCTACCGCGGCATAGCTAGGCAGGAGCAATTGTGCAGCAATGCAAACTGCATCACCTGGCCAAATTTCACGGGAATACAAGAAACCAGGGGGGATATACAAGGACATGTTGACCCCGAAAAGCCGGAGGCCTGCCGGCAGCAAGATTCCATAATCCTTCCTAAGAAACCTGGAAAGCAGTAAAACGCTCCTATGTTGCAATAACTCAGAACCTCATTCTGAGTGTTCCCGGCAGAGTTCATTCGGCTGAACACAACCTTGCACTAATTAGAGCCAGATGTAGGCAGTGCCGTCCATAGTGCTGGGTGGAGAGTGGTGGCTTGCCAAACAATTGCCCTCTAGTTCTCAACACTTTCACAAAGGGACATAAGTTGAGGTTCAACTTACTGCTCCGGTTGAGTAGAGTGTAGCGGTCAAAGCTGGAATCAGTAGCACTCAGGTGAGAAGAACGGGAAGCAGATATACCCAGTCCGCTGGCAGTGTCCTACGGGGACCAGCCTATCTGACTGCCACGCCTGAATGTTTGCAAGCGGGGCAGAGCTAGGCAGGCGCAATTGTGCAGCAATGCAAACAGCATAACCTGGGCAAATTGCACGATTGTACAAGAAACCACGGGGGATTTACAAGGAGATGTTCACCCCGAACAGCCGGAGGCCTGCCGGCAGCAAGATTCCAGAATCCTTCCTAAGAAGCCTTGAAAGCAGTGAAACGTTGCAATGTTCCATTAACTCAGAACCTCATTCTGAGTGTTCCCGGCAGAGGTCATTCGGCTGAACACAACCGTGGACTAATTAGAGCGAGATGTAGGCAGTGCCGTCCATAGTGCTGGATGGACAGTGGTGGCGTGCCAAACAACTGAGCTCTAGTTCTCAACATTTTCAAAAAGTGCCATAAGTTGAGGTTCACCTTACTGCCCCGGTTGAATAGAGTGTGGCCGTCAAAGCTGGAATCAGCATCACTCAGGTGTGAAGAACGGGAAGCAGATATACCCAGTCTGCTGGCAGTGTCCTTCGGGGACCAGCCTATCTGGCTGCCACGCCTGAATGTTTGCAACCGCGGCAGCGCTAGGCATGAGGAATTGTACAGCAATGCAAACTGCATAACCTGGACAAATTTCAGGTGTGTACAAGAAACCACAGGGGATTTACAAGGAGATGTTCACCCGGAACAGCCGGAGGCCTGCCGGCAGCAAGATTCCGTAATCCTTGCTAAGAAGCCTTGAAAGCAGTGAAACTATCCTATGTTGCAGTAACTCAGAACCTCATTCTGAGTGTTCCCGGCAGAGGTTATTCGGCTGAACACAACCGTGGACTCATTAGAGGCAGATGTATGCAGTGCCGTCCATAGTGCTCGATGGACAGTGGTTGCGTGCCAAACAACTGAGCCCTAGTTCTCAACCCTTTCACAAAGTGCCATAAGTTGAGGTTCAACTTACTGCTCCGGTTGAGTAGAGTGTAGCTGACAAAGCTGGAATCAGTAGCACTCAGGTTGAAGAACGAAAGCAGATATACCCAGTCCGCTGGCAGTGTACTACTGGGACCAGCCTATCTGGCTGCCAGGCCTGAAGGTTTGCAAGCGCGGCAGAGCTAGGCAGGCGCAATTGTGCAAAAATGCAAGCTGCATAACCAGGCCAAATTTCACGGTTGTACAAGAAACCACGGGGGATTTACAAGGAGATGTTCACCCGGAACAGCCTGAGGCCTGCCAGCAGCAAGATTCCGGAATTCTTCCTGTGAAGCCTTGAAAGCAGTGAAACGCTCCTATGTTGCAATAACTCAGAACCTCATTCTGAGTATTCCCGGCAGATGTCATTTGACTGAACATGAACGTGGACTAAATAGAGCCAGATATCGGCAGTGCCGTCCATAGTGCTGGATGGACAGTGGTGGCGTGCCAAACAAGTGAGCTCTAGTTCTCAACACTTTCACAAAGTGCCATAAATTCAGTTTCAACTTACTGATCCGGTTGAGTAGAGTGTAGTCGTCAAAGCTGGAATCGGTATCACTCAGGTGAGAAGAACGGGAAGCAGATATACCCAGTCCGCTGGCAGTGTCCTACGGGGACCAGCCTATCTGGCTGCTATGCCTGAATGTTTGCAACCGCGGCAGAGCTAGGCTGGCACAATTGTGCAGCAATGCAAACTGCGTAACCTGGCCAAATTTCACGGGAGTATAAGAAACCACCGGTGATTTAAAATTAGATGTTCACACGGAACAGCAGGAGGCGTGCCGGCAGCACGGTTATGGAATTCTTCCTAAGAATTCTTGAAAGAAGTGAAACGCTCCTATGTTGCAATAACTCACAATCTCATTCTGAGTGTTCCCGGCAGAGGTCATTCGGCTGAACACAACCATGGACTAATTAGAGCAAGATGTAAGCAGTGCTGTACATAGTGCTAGATGGAGCGTGGTGGCGTGCCAAACAACTAAGCTCTAGTTCTCAACACTTTCACAAAGTGCCATAAGTTGAGGTTCAGCTTACTGCTGCGGTTGAGTAGAGTGTAGCCGTCAAAGCTGGAATCAGTAGCACTCAGGTGAGAAGAACGGGAAGCAGATATACCCAGTCTGCTGGCAGTGTACTACGGGGACCAGCCTATCTAGCTGTCACGCCTGAATGTTTGTAACCGCGGCAGAGCTAGGCAGGCGTAATTGTGCAGCAATGCAAACAGCATAAGCTGGCCAAATTTCACGGGTGTACAAGAAACCACGGGGGATATACAAGGAGATCTTCACCCGGAACACCTGGAGGCCTGCCGGCAGCAAGATTCCGAAATTCTTCCTAAGAAGCCTTGAAAGCAGTGAAACGCTCCTATGTTGCAATAACTAAGAAACTGATTCTGAGTGTTCCCGGCATAGGTCATGCGGCTGAACACAACCTTGGACTAATTAGAGCCAGAGGTAGGCAATGCCGTCCATAGTGCTGGATGGACACTGGTGGCGTGCCAAACAACTGAGCTCTAGTTCTCAACACTTTCACAAAGTGCCATAAGTTGAGGTTCAACTTACTGCTCAGGTTCAGCAGAGTATAGCTGTCAAAGCTGGAAACAGTAGCACTCAGGTGAGAAGATCGGGCAGCCGTCATACCCAGTCAGCTGGCAGTGTCCTACGGGGTCCAGCCTATCTGGCTGGCACGCCTGAATGTTTGTAAACGAGGCAGAGCTAGGCAGGCGTCATTGTGCAGCAATGCAAACTGAATAACCTGGACAAATTTCACGAGTGTTCAAGAAACCACGTTTGGATTTACAAGGAGACGTTCACCCGGAACTGCTGGAGGCCTGCCGGCACCAAGATTCCGGAATTCTTCCTAAGAAGCCTTGAAAGCAGTTAAATGCTCCTATGTTGCAATAACTCAGAAACTGATTCTGAGTGTTCCCGGCAGAGGTCATTCGACTGAACACAACCGTGGACTAATTAGAGCCAGATGTAGGGAGTGCCGTCCATAGTGCTGGATGGACAGTGGTGGGGTGCCAAACAACTGAGCTCTAGTTCTCAACACTTTCACAAAGTGCCATCAGTTGAGGTTCAACTTAATGATCCGGTTGAGTAGAGTGTAGCCATCAAAGCTGGAATCAGTAGCACTCAGGTGAGAAGAACGGGAAGCAAATATACCCAGTCCCCTGGCAGTGTCCTACGGGGACCAGCCTATCTGGCTGCCACGCCTGAATGATTGCAACCGCGGCAGAGCTAGGCAGGCGCAATTGTGCAGCAATGCAAACTGCATAACCTGGCCAAATTTCACGGGTGTACAAGAAACCACGGGGAATTTACCAGGAGATGTTCACCCGGAACAGTCGGAGGCATGGCTCCAGCAAGATTCCTGAATTTTTCCTAAGAAGCCTTGACAGCAGTGAATCGTTCCTATGTTGCAATATCTCAGAACTTCATTCTGAGTGTTCCAGGCAGAGGTCATTCGGATGAACACAACCGTGGACTAATTAGAGCCAGATGTAGGCAGTGCCGTCCATAGTGCTGGATGGACAGTTCTGGCGTGCCAAACAACTGAGCTCTAGTTCTCAACACCTTCACAAAGTGCCGTAAGTTGAGGTTCAGCTTACTGCTGCGGTTGAATAGAGTGTAGCCGTTAAACCTGGAATCAGTAGCACTCAGGTGAGAAGAACGGGAAGCCGATATACCCAGTCCGCTGGCAGTGTTCTACCGGGACCAGCCTATCTGGCTGCCTCGCCTGAAGGTTTGCAACCGGGGCAGAGATAGGCAGGCGCTATTGTGCAGCAATGCAGACTGCATAACCTGGCCAAATTTCACGTGTGTACAAGAAACCACGGAGGATTTACAAGGAGATGTTCACCGGGAACAGATTTTTCCTGCCGGCAGTAACATTCCGGAATTCTTCCTAAGAAGTCTTGAAAGCACTGAAACGCACCTATGTTGCAGTAACTCATAACCTCATTCTGATTGTTCGCGGCAGAGGTCATTCGGCTGAACACAACCGTGGACTAATTATAGCCACATGTGGGCAGTGCCATCCATAGTGTTAGATGAACAGTGGTGGCGTGCCAAACAACTGAGCTCTAGTTCTCAACACTTTCACAAAGTGCCATCAGTTGAGGTTCAACTTCATGCTCCGGTTGAGTAGAGTGTAGCCGTCAAAGCTGGAATCAGTAGCACCTACGTGAGAAGAACGGGAAGCAAATATACCCAGTCCGCGGGCAGATTCCTACGGCGACCAGCATATCTGGCCGCCACGCCTGAATGTTTGCAACCGCGGCAGAGCTAGGCAGGCTCAATTGTGCAGCAATGCAAACTGCATAACCTGGCCAAATTTAACGGGTGTACAAGAAACCACGGGGGATTTACAAGGAGACGTTCACACGGAACAGCTGGAGGCCTCGCGGCACCAATATTCCGGAATTCTTCCTAAGAAGCCTTGAAAGCAGTTAAATGCTCCTATGTTGCAATAACTCAGAAACTGATTCTGAGTGTTCCCGGCAGAGGTCATTCGACTGAACACAACCGTGGACTAATTAGAGCCAGATGTAGGCAGTGCCGTCCATAGTGCTGGATGGACATTGGTGGCGTGCCAAACAACTGAGCTCTAGTTCTCAACACTTTCACAAATTGACATAAGTTGTGGTTCCACTTACTGCTCCAGTTGAGTAGAGTTTAGCCGTCAATGCTGGAATCAGTAGCAATCAGGTGAAAAGTACGGGCAGCAGATTTACCCAGACCGCTGGCACTGTCCTACGGGGACCAGCCTATCTGGGTGCCACGCCTGAATGTTCGTAACAACGGCAGAGCTAGGCAGGCGCAATTGTGCAGCAATGCAAACTGCATAACCTGGCCAAATTTCACGGGTGTACAACCAACCACGGTGGATTTACAAGGAGATGTTCACCCGGAACAGCCGGAGGCCTGCCAGCAGCAAGATTCCGGAATTCTTCCTAAGAAGCCTTGAAAGCAGTGAAACGCTCCAATGTTGCAATAACTCAGAACCTCATTCTGAGTGTTCCCGGCAGAGAACATTTGGCTGAACACAACGGTGGAGTAATTAGAACCAGATGTGTGCAGTGCCGTCCATAGTGCTGGATGGACAGTGGTGGCGTGCCAAACAACTGAGCTGTAGTTCTCAACACTTTCCCAAAGTGCCATCAGTTGAGGTTCAACTAACTGAACCGGTTGAGTAGAGTGTAGCCGTCAAAGCTGGAATCAGTAGCACTCAGAGAAGAACGGGAAGCAGATATACACAGTCTGCTGGCAGTGTCCCACGGGGACCAGCCTATCTGGCTGCCACGTCTGAATGTTTGCAATTGCTGCAGAACTAGTCTAGCACAATTGTGCAGCAATGCAAACTGCATAACCTGGCCAAATTTCACGTGTGTACAAGAAACCACGGAGGATTTACAAGGAGATGTTCACCCGGAACAGCTTGTGGCCTGCCGGCAGCAACATTCCGGAATTCTTCCTAAGAAGCCTAGAAAGCACTGAAACGCTGCTATGTTGCAGTAACTCATAACCTCATTCTGATTATGCCCGGCAGAGGTCATTCGGCTGAACACAACCATGGACTAATTAGAGCCAGATGTAGGCAGTGCCTTCCATAGTGCTGGATGGAGAGTGGTGGCGTGCCAAACAACTGAGCTCTAGTTCTCAACACTTTCACAAAGTGCCATAAGTTGAGGTTCAACTTACTGCTCCGGTTGAGTAGAGTGTATCCGTCAAAGCTGGAATCAGTAGCACTCAGGTGAGAAGAACGGGAAGCAGATATACCCAGTCAGCTGGCAGTGTCCTACGGGGACAAGAATATCTGGCTGCCTCGCCTGAATGTTTGCAACCGCGGCAGAGCTATGCAGGATCAATTGTGCAGCAATGCAAACTGCATAACCTGGCCAAATTTCACAGGTGTACAAGAAACCACTTGGGATTTACCAGGAGATGTTCACCTGGAACAGCCGGAAGCCTGCCAGCAGCAAGATTCCTGAATTCTTCCTAAGAAGCCTTGAAAGCAGTGAAACGCTCCTATGTTGCAATAACTCAGAACCTCATTCTGAGTGTTCCCTGCAGAGGTCATTCGGCTGAACACAACTGTGGACTAATTAGAGCCAGATGTATGCAGTGCCGTCCATAGTGCTGCATGGACTGTGGTGGCGTGCCAAACAACTGAGCTCTAGTTCTCAACACTTTCACAAAGTACCATAAGTTTAGGTTCAACTTACTGCTCCGGTTGAGTAGAGTTTAGCCGTCAAAGCTGGAATCAGTAGCACTCAGGTGAGAAGAACCGTAAGCAGATATACCCAGTCCACCGTCAGTGTCCTATTTTGATCAGCCTATCTGGCTGCCATGCCTGAATGCAACCGCGGCAGAGCTAGGCAGGCGCAATTGTGCACCAATGCAAACCGCATAACGTGGCTAAATTTCACGGTTGTTCAAGAAACCACGTTGGATTTACAAGGAGATGTTCACCCGGAACAGCCGGAGCCATGCCGGCAGCAAGATTCCGTCATTCTTCCTAAGAAGCCTTGAAAGCAGTGAAACGCTCCTATGTTGCAACAAATAAGAACCACATTCTGAGTGTTCCCGGAAGAGGGCATTCAGCTGAACACAACCGTGGACTAATTAGAGCCAGATGTAGAGATTGCCGTCCATAGTGCTGCATGGACAGTGTTGGAGTGCCAAAAAACTGAGCTCTAGTGTTCAACAGTTTCACAAAGTGCCATAAGTTGAGGTTCAACTTCCTGCTCCGGTTGAGTAGAGTGTAGCCGTCAAAGCTGGAATCAGTAGCACTCAGGTGAGAAGAACAGGAAGCAGATATACCCAGTCCGCTGGCAGTGTCCTACGGGGACCAACCTTTCTGGGTGCCACGCCTGAATGTTTGCTACCGCGGCATAGCTAGGCAGGAGCAATTGTGCAGCAATGCAAACTGCATCACCTGGCCAAATTTCACGGGAATACAAGAAACCAGGGGGGATATACAAGGACATGTTGACCCCGAAAAGCCGGAGGCCTGCCGGCAGCAAGATTCCATAATCCTTCCTAAGAAACCTGGAAAGCAGTAAAACGCTCCTATGTTGCAATAACTCAGAACCTCATTCTGAGTGTTCCCGGCAGAGGTCATTCGGCTGAACACAACCTTGCACTAATTAGAGCCAGATGTAGGCAGTGCCGTCCATAGTGCTGGGTGGAGAGTGGTGGCTTGCCAAACAATTGCCCTCTAGTTCTCAACACTTTCACAAAGGGACATAAGTTGAGGTTCAACTTACTGCTCCGGTTGAGTAGAGTGTAGCGGTCAAAGCTGGAATCAGTAGCACTCAGGTGAGAAGAACGGGAAGCAGATATACCCAGTCCGCTGGCAGTGTCCTACGGGGACCAGCCTATCTGACTGCCACGCCTGAATGTTTGCAAGCGGGGCAGAGCTAGGCAGGCGCAATTGTGCAGCAATGCAAACAGCATAACCTGGGCAAATTGCACGATTGTACAAGAAACCACGGGGGATTTACAAGGAGATGTTCACCCCGAACAGCCGGAGGCCTGCCGGCAGCAAGATTCCAGAATCCTTCCTAAGAAGCCTTGAAAGCAGTGAAACGTTGCAATGTTCCATTAACTCAGAACCTCATTCTGAGTGTTCCCGGCAGAGGTCATTCGGCTGAACACAACCGTGGACTAATTAGAGCGAGATGTAGGCAGTGCCGTCCATAGTGCTGGATGGACAGTGGTGGCGTGCCAAACAACTGAGCTCTAGTTCTCAACATTTTCAAAAAGTGCCATAAGTTGAGGTTCACCTTACTGCCCCGGTTGAATAGAGTGTGGCCGTCAAAGCTGGAATCAGCATCACTCAGGTGTGAAGAACGGGAAGCAGATATACCCAGTCTGCTGGCAGTGTCCTTCGGGGACCAGCCTATCTGGCTGCCACGCCTGAATGTTTGCAACCGCGGCAGCGCTAGGCATGAGGAATTGTACAGCAATGCAAACTGCATAACCTGGACAAATTTCAGGTGTGTACAAGAAACCACAGGGGATTTACAAGGAGATGTTCACCCGGAACAGCCGGAGGCCTGCCGGCAGCAAGATTCCGTAATCCTTGCTAAGAAGCCTTGAAAGCAGTGAAACTATCCTATGTTGCAGTAACTCAGAACCTCATTCTGAGTGTTCCCGGCAGAGGTTATTCGGCTGAACACAACCGTGGACTCATTAGAGGCAGATGTATGCAGTGCCGTCCATAGTGCTCGATGGACAGTGGTTGCGTGCCAAACAACTGAGCCCTAGTTCTCAACCCTTTCACAAAGTGCCATAAGTTGAGGTTCAACTTACTGCTCCGGTTGAGTAGAGTGTAGCTGACAAAGCTGGAATCAGTAGCACTCAGGTTGAAGAACGAAAGCAGATATACCCAGTCCGCTGGCAGTGTACTACTGGGACCAGCCTATCTGGCTGCCAGGCCTGAAGGTTTGCAAGCGCGGCAGAGCTAGGCAGGCGCAATTGTGCAAAAATGCAAGCTGCATAACCAGGCCAAATTTCACGGTTGTACAAGAAACCACGGGGGATTTACAAGGAGATGTTCACCCGGAACAGCCTGAGGCCTGCCAGCAGCAAGATTCCGGAATTCTTCCTGTGAAGCCTTGAAAGCAGTGAAACGCTCCTATGTTGCAATAACTCAGAACCTCATTCTGAGTATTCCCGGCAGATGTCATTTGACTGAACATGAACGTGGACTAAATAGAGCCAGATATCGGCAGTGCCGTCCATAGTGCTGGATGGACAGTGGTGGCGTGCCAAACAAGTGAGCTCTAGTTCTCAACACTTTCACAAAGTGCCATAAATTCAGTTTCAACTTACTGATCCGGTTGAGTAGAGTGTAGTCGTCAAAGCTGGAATCGGTATCACTCAGGTGAGAAGAACGGGAAGCAGATATACCCAGTCCGCTGGCAGTGTCCTACGGGGACCAGCCTATCTGGCTGCTATGCCTGAATGTTTGCAACCGCGGCAGAGCTAGGCTGGCACAATTGTGCAGCAATGCAAACTGCGTAACCTGGCCAAATTTCACGGGAGTATAAGAAACCACCGGTGATTTAAAATTAGATGTTCACACGGAACAGCAGGAGGCGTGCCGGCAGCACGGTTATGGAATTCTTCCTAAGAATTTTTGAAAGAAGTGAAACGCTCCTATGTTGCAATAACTCACAATCTCATTCTGAGTGTTCCCGGCAGAGGTCATTCGGCTGAACACAACCATGGACTAATTAGAGCAAGATGTAAGCAGTGCTGTACATAGTGCTAGATGGAGCGTGGTGGCGTGCCAAACAACTAAGCTCTAGTTCTCAACACTTTCACAAAGTGCCATAAGTTGAGGTTCAGCTTACTGCTGCGGTTGAGTAGAGTGTAGCCGTCAAAGCTGGAATCAGTAGCACTCAGGTGAGAAGAACGGGAAGCAGATATACCCAGTCTGCTGGCAGTGTACTACGGGGACCAGCCTATCTAGCTGTCACGCCTGAATGTTTGTAACCGCGGCAGAGCTAGGCAGGCGTAATTGTGCAGCAATGCAAACAGCATAAGCTGGCCAAATTTCACGGGTGTACAAGAAACCACGGGGGATATACAAGGAGATCTTCACCCGGAACACCTGGAGGCCTGCCGGCAGCAAGATTCCGAAATTCTTCCTAAGAAGCCTTGAAAGCAGTGAAACGCTCCTATGTTGCAATAACTAAGAAACTGATTCTGAGTGTTCCCGGCATAGGTCATGCGGCTGAACACAACCTTGGACTAATTAGAGCCAGAGGTAGGCAATGCCGTCCATAGTGCTGGATGGACACTGGTGGCGTGCCAAACAACTGAGCTCTAGTTCTCAACACTTTCACAAAGTGCCATAAGTTGAGGTTCAACTTACTGCTCAGGTTCAGCAGAGTATAGCTGTCAAAGCTGGAAACAGTAGCACTCAGGTGAGAAGATCGGGCAGCCGTCATACCCAGTCAGCTGGCAGTGTCCTACGGGGTCCAGCCTATCTGGCTGGCACGCCTGAATGTTTGTAAACGAGGCAGAGCTAGGCAGGCGTCATTGTGCAGCAATGCAAACTGAATAACCTGGACAAATTTCACGAGTGTTCAAGAAACCACGTTTGGATTTACAAGGAGACGTTCACCCGGAACTGCTGGAGGCCTGCCGGCACCAAGATTCCGGAATTCTTCCTAAGAAGCCTTGAAAGCAGTTAAATGCTCCTATGTTGCAATAACTCAGAAACTGATTCTGAGTGTTCCCGGCAGAGGTCATTCGACTGAACACAACCGTGGACTAATTAGAGCCAGATGTAGGGAGTGCCGTCCATAGTGCTGGATGGACAGTGGTGGGGTGCCAAACAACTGAGCTCTAGTTCTCAACACTTTCACAAAGTGCCATCAGTTGAGGTTCAACTTAATGATCCGGTTGAGTAGAGTGTAGCCATCAAAGCTGGAATCAGTAGCACTCAGGTGAGAAGAACGGGAAGCAAATATACCCAGTCCCCTGGCAGTGTCCTACGGGGACCAGCCTATCTGGCTGCCACGCCTGAATGATTGCAACCGCGGCAGAGCTAGGCAGGCGCAATTGTGCAGCAATGCAAACTGCATAACCTGGCCAAATTTCACGGGTGTACAAGAAACCACGGGGGATTTACCAGGAGATGTTCACCCGGAACAGTCGGAGGCATGGCTCCAGCAAGATTCCTGAATTCTTCCTAAGAAGCCTTGAAAGCAGTGAAACGCTCCTATGTTGCAGTATCTCAGAACCTCATTCTGAGTGTTCCCGGCAGAGGTCATTCGGCTGAACCCAACCGTGGACTAATTAGAGCCAGATGTAGGCAGTGCCGTCCATAGTGCTGGATGGACAGTGGTGGCGTGCCAAACAACTGAGCTCTAGTTCTCAACACTTTCACAAAGTGCCATAAGTTGAGGTTCAGCGTACAGATGCGGATAAGTAGAGTGTAGACGCCAAAGCTGCACTCAGTAGCACTCAGGTGAGAAGAACGGGAAGCCGATATAACCAGTCCGCTGGCAGTGTCCTACCGGGACCAGCCTATGTGGCTGCCACGCCTGAATGTTTGCAACTGCGGCAGAGCTAGTCTAGCACAATTGTGCAGCAATGCAAACTGCATAACCTGGCCAAATTTAACGGGTGTTCAAGAAACCACGGGGGATTTACAAGGAGACGTTCACCAGGAACAGCGGGAGGCCTGCCGGCAGCAAGATTCTGGAATTCTTCCTAAGAAGCCTTGAAAGCAGTTAAATGCTCCTATGTTGCAATAACTCAGAAAGTGATTCTGAGTGATGGCGGCAGAGGTGATTCGACTGAAAACAACCGTGGACTACTTAGAGCCAGATGTAGGCAGTGCCGTCCATACTGTTGGATGGACATTGGTGGCGTGCCAAACAACGGAGCTCTAGATCTCAACACTTTCACAAAGTGCCATCAGTTGAGGTTCAACTTACTGCTCCGGATGAGTAGAGTGTAGCCCCCAAAGCTGAAATTAGTACACTCAGGTAAGAAGAACGGGAAGCAGATATACCCTGTCCGCTGGCAGTGTTCTACGGGGACCAGCCTATCTGGCTGCCACGCCTGAATGTTTGCAACCCCGGCAGAGCTAGGTAGTCACAATTGTGCAGACATGCAAACTGCATAACCTGACCAAATTTCAGGGGTGTACAAGAAACCAACGGGGATTTACAAGGAGATGTTCACCCGGAACAGTCGGAGGCCTGACGCCAGCAAAGTTCCAGAATTCTTCACAAGAAGCCTTGAAAGCAGTGAAACGCTCCTATGTTGCAATAACTCAGAAACTGTTCTGAGTGTTCCCGGCAGAGATCATGCGGCTGAACACAAACATGGACTAATTAGAGCCAGATGTAGGCAGTGATGTCCATAGTACTGGATGGACAGTGGTGGCGTGCCAAGCAACGGAGCTCTAGTTCTCAACACTTTCACAAAGTGCCATCAGTTGAGGTTCAACTCCCTACTCGGGTTGAGTAGAGTGTAGCCGTCAAAGCTGGAATAAGTAGCACTCAGGTGAGAAGAACGGGAAGCAGATATACCCAGTCCGCTGGCAGGGTCCTACGGGGACAAGCCTAAATGGCTCCCACACCTGAATGTTTGCAACCGAGGCAGAGCTAGGCCGGCGCAATTATGCAGCAATGCAAACTGCATAACCTGGCCAAATTTCACGGGTGTACAGGAAACCTCGGGGGATTTACAAGGAGAAGTTCACCGGAACAGTCGGAGGCCTGCCGGCAGCAAGATGCCGGAATTCTTCCTAAGAAGCCTTGAAAGCAGTGAAACGCTCCTATGTTGCAATAACTCAGAAACTGATTCTGAGTGTTCCCGGCAGAGGTCATTCGGCTGAACACAACCGTGGACTAATTAGAGCCAGATGTAGGCAGTGCATTCCATAGCTCTCGATGGACAGTGGTGGCGTGCCAAACAACTGAGCTCTAGTTCTCAACACTTTCACAAAATGCCATCAGTTGAGGTTCAACTTACTGCTCCGATTAAGTAGAGTGTAGCCGTCAAATCTGGAATCAGTAGCACTCAGGTGAGAAGAACGGGAAGCAGATATACCCAGTCCGCTGGTAGTGTCCTATGGGGACCAGCCTATCTGGCTTCCATGCCTGAATGTTTGCAACCGCGGCAGAGCTAGGCAGGCGCAATTGAGAAGCAATGCAAACTGCATGACCTGGCCAAACTTCACGGGTGTACAAGAAACCACGGGAGATTTACAAGGAGATGTTCACCCGGAACCGCCGGAGACCTGCCGTCAGCAAGATTCCGAAATTCTTCCTAAGAATCCTTGAAAGGAGTGAAACGCTCCTATGTTGCAATAACTCAGAACCTCATTCTGAGTGTTCCCGGCAGAGGTCATGCGGCTGAACACAATCGTGTACTAATTAGCGCCAGAGGTAGGCAGTGCCATCCATAGTGCTGGATGGACAGTGGTGGCATGCCAAACAACTGAGCTCTAGTTCTCAACACTTTCACATAGAACCATAACTTGAAGTTCAATTTATTGTTCCGGTTGAGTAGAGTGTAACCGTCAAAGCTGGAATCAGTAGCACTCAGGTGAGAAGAACGGGAAGCAGATATACCCAGTCCGTTGGCAGTGTAGTACGGGGACCAGTCTATCTAGCTGCCACGCCTGAATGTTTGCAATCGCGGCAGAGCTAAGTAGGCGCAATTGTGCAGCAATGGAAACTGCATAACCTGGCCAAATTTGACGGGTGTAGAAGAAACCACGGGGGATATACAAGCCGATGTTCATCAGGAAGAGCAGGAGGCCTGCCAGCAGCAAGATTCCGGAATTCTTCCTAAGAAGGCTTGAAAGCAGTGAAACACTCCTATGTCGAAGTATCTCAGAACCTCATTGTGCGTGTTCCCGGCAGAGGTCATTCAGCTGAACACAACCGTGGACTAATTCGAGCCAGATATATGCAGTGACGTCTATACTGCTGGATGGACAGTGGTGGCGTGCCAAACAACTGAGCTCTAGTTCTCAACACTTTCACAAAGGGCCATAATTTGAGGTTCAACTAACTGTTCCGGTTGAGTAGAGTGTAGCCGTCAAAGCTGGAATCAGTTGCACTCAGGTGAGAAGAACCGGAAGCAGATATACCCAGTCCGTTGGCAGTGTCCTACGGAGACCAGACTATCTGGCTCCCACGCCTGAATGTTTGCAACCGCGGTAGAGTTAGCCAGGTGCAATTGTGCAGCAATGCAAACTGCATCACCTGGCCAAATTTCACGGGTGTACAAGAAACCACGGGGGATTTATGAGGAGATGTTCACCCGGAAGAGACGGAGGCCTGCCGGCAGCAAGATTCCGGAATTCTTCCTGAGAATCCTTGAAAGAAGTGAAATGCTCCTATGTTACACTAACTCAGAACCTCATTCTGAGTGTTCCCGGCAGAGGTCATTTGGCTGAACAGAACCGTGGACTAATTAGAGCCAGATGTAGGCAGGGCCGTCCATAGTGCTGGATGGACAGTGGTGGAGTGCCAAACAACTGAGCTCTAGTTCTCTACACTTTCACAAAGTGCCATCAGTTGAGGTTCACCTTTCTGCTCCGGGTGAGTAGATTGTAGCCGTCAAAGCTGGAATAAGTAGCACTCAGGTGAGAAGAACGGGAAGCAGATATACCCAGTCCGTTGGCAGTGTCCTTCGGGGACCAGCCTATCTGGCTGCCAGGCCTGAATCTTTGCAATCGTGGCAGAGCTAGGCAGGCGCAATTGTGCAGCAACGCAAGCTGCATAACCTTGCCAAATTTCACGGGTGTACAAAAAACCACCGGGGATTAACAAGGAGATGATCACCTAGAAGTGCCGAGGCCTGCCGGCAGCAAGACTCCGGAATTCTTCCTTAGAAGCCTTGAAAGCAGTGAAACGCTCCTCTGTTGCAATAACTCAGAACCTCATTCTGAGTGTTCCCGGCAGAGGTCATTCGGCTGAACACAACCTTGGAATAATTAGAGAGAGATGTATGCAGTGCCGTCCATAGTGCTGGATGGAGAGTGGTGGCGCGCCAAACAACTGAGCTCTAGTTCTCAACACTTTCACAAAGTGCCATTAGTTGAGGTTCAAATCACTGCTCCGGTTGAGTAGAGTGTAGCCGTCAAATCTTGAATAAGTAGCACTCAGGTGAGAAGAACGGGAAGCAGATATACCCAGTCCGCTGGCACTGTTCTAAGGGGAAAAGCCTAACTGGCTGCCACACCTGAATGTTTGCAATCGCGGCAGAGCTAGGCCAACCCAATTATGCAGCAATGCAAACTGCATAACCTGGCCAAATTTCACGGGTGTACAGGAAACCATGGGGGATTTACAAGGAGATGTTCACCTGGAAGAGCCGGAGGCCTGCCAGCAGCAAGATTCCGGAATTCTTCCTTAGAAGCCTTGAAAGCATTGAAACGCTTCTATGTTGCAATAACTCAGAACCTCATTCTGAGTGTAACCGGCAGAGGTCATTTGGCTGAACACAACCGTGGACTAATTAGAGTCAGATGTAGGCAGTGCCGTCCATAGTGGTGGATGCACAGTTGTGGCGTGCCAAACAATTGAGCTCTACTTCTCCACACTTTCACAAAATGCCATCAATTGAGGTTCAACTCACTGCTATTGTTGAGTAGAGTGTAGCCGTCAAAGCTGGATTCAGTAGCACTCAGGTGAGAAGAACGGGAAGCAGATATACCCAGTCTGCTGGCAGTGTCCTACGGGGACCAGCCTAACTGGCTGCCACGCCTGAAAGTTTGGAACCGCGGCAGAGCAAGGCAGGCGCAATTATGCAGCAATGCAAACTGCATAACCTGGCCAAATTTTACGGGTGTACAGGAAACCACGGGGGATATACAAGGAGATGTTCACGGGAACAGCCGGAGGCCTGCCGGCAGCAAGATTCCGGAATTCTTCCTAAGAAGCCTTGAAAGCAGTGAAACGCTCCTATGTTGCAATAATTCAGAAACTGATTCTGAGTGTTCCCGGCAGAGGTCATTCGGCTGAACACAACCGTGGACAAATTAGAGCCAGATGTAGGCAGTGCCTTCCATAGTGCTGGATGGACAGTGGTGGCGTGCCAAACAACTGAGCTCTAGTTCTCAACACTTTCACAAAGTGCCATCAGTTGAGGTTCAACTTACTGCTCCGGTTGAGTAGATTGTAGCCGCCAAAGCTGGAACCAGTAGCACTCAGGTGAGAAGAACGGGAAGCAGATATACCCAGTCCGCTTGCAGTGTCCTACGGGGACCTGCATATCTGGCTGCCACGCCTGAATATTTCCAACCGCGGCAGAGTTAGACAGGCGCAATTGTGCAGCAATGCAAACTGCATAAACAGGCCAAATTTCAGGGGTGTACAAGAAACCACCGGGGATTTAAATGGAGATGTTCACCCGGAAGAGCCGGAGGCCTGCCTGCAGCAAGATTCCGGAATTCTTCCTTAGAAGCCTTGAAAGCAGTGAAACGCTCCTATGTTGCAATAACTCAGAACCTCATTCTCAGTGTAACCGGCAGAGGTCATTTGGCTGAACACAACCATGGACTAATTAGAGTCAGATGTAGGCATTGCCTTCCATAGTAGTGGATGGACAGTTGTGGCGTGCCAAACAACTGAGCTCTAGTTCTCCACACTTTCACAAAATGCCATCAGTTGAAGTCCAACTCACTGCTCTGGTTGAGTAGAGTGTAGCCGTCAAAGCTGGATTCAGTAGCACTCAGGTGAGAACAATGGGAAGGAGATGTACCCAGTCCGCTGGCAGTGTCCTACGGGGACCAGCCTAACTGGCTGCCACGCCTGAAAGTTTGGAACCGAGGCAGAGCTAGGCAGGCGCAATTGTGCAGCAATGCAAACTGCATAACCTGGCCAAATTTCACGGGTGTACAGGAAACCACCGGGGATTTACAAGGAGATGTTCACTGGAACAGCAGGAGGCCTGCCGTCAGCAAGATTCCGGAATTCTTCCTAAGAAGCCTTGAAAGCAGTGAAACGCTGCTATGTTGCAATAATTCAGAAACTGATTTGAGTGTTCCCGGCAGAGGTCACTTGGCTGAACACAACCGTGGATTAATTAGAGCCAGATGTAGGCAGTGCCTTCCATAGTGTTGGATGGACAGAAGTGGCGTGCCAAACAACTGAGCTCTAGTTCTCAACACTTTCACAAAGTGCCAAAATTTGAGGTTCAACTTACTGCTCCGGTTGAGTAGAGTCTATCCGTCAAAGCTGGAATAAGTAGCACTCAGGTGTGAAGAACGGGAAGCAGATATACCCAGTCCGCTGGCAATGTCCTTTGGGGACCAGCCTATCTGGGTGCTACGCCTGATTGTTTGCAATCGCGGCAGCCTAGGCAGGCGCAATTGTGCAGCAATGCAAACTGCATAACCTAGCCAAATTTCACGGGTGTACAAGACACCACGTGGGATTTACAAAGAGGTGTTCACCCGGAACAGCCGGAGGCCTGCCAGCAGCAAGAATACAGAATTCTTCCTACGATGCCTTGAAAGCAGTGAAACGCTCCTATGTTGCAGTAAGTCAGAACCTCATTCTGAGAGTTCCCGGCAGAGGTCATTCGGCTGAACACCACCATGGACTAATTAGAGCCAGATGGAGGCAGTGCCGTCCATAGTGTTGGAAGGACCGTGGTGGGGTGCCAAACAACTGAGCTCTATTCCTCAACATTTTCACAAAATGCCTTAATTTGCGGTTCAACTTACTGCTCCGGTTGAGTAGAGTGTAGCCGTCAAAGCTAGAATCAGTAGCACTCAGGTGAGAAGAACGGGAAGCAGATATACCCAGTCCGCTGGCAGTGTCCTATGGGGACCAGCGTATCTGGCTGCCACGCCTGAATGTTTGCAACTGGGGCAGAGATAGTCAGGCGCCATTGTGCAGCAATGCCAACTGCATAACCTGGCCAAATTTAACGGGTGTACAAGAAACCACGGGGGATTTACAAGGAGATGTTCACCCGGAACAGCCGGAGGCCTGCCGGCAGCAAGATTCCGGAATCCTTCCTAAGAAGCCTTGAAAGCTGTGAAACGCTCCTATGTTGCAATAACTCAGAAACTCATTCTCAGTGTTCCCGGCAGAAGTCATTTGGCTGAAAACAACCGTGGACTAATTAGAAGCAGATGTAGGCAGTGCCGTCCATAGTGCTGGATGGACAGTGGTGGCGTGCCAAACAACTGAGTCCTAGTTCTCAACCTTTTCACAAAGTGCCATGAGTTGAGTTTCACCTTACTGCTCCGGTTGAGTAGAGTTTAGCCGACAAAGCTGGAATCAGTATCACTCAGATGAGAAGAACGGGAAGCAGATATAACCAGTCCACTCGCAGTGTTCTACGGGGACCAGGCTATCTGGCTGCGACGCCTGAGTGTTTGCAACCACGACAGAGCAAGGCAGGCGCAATTGTGCAGCAATGCAAACTGCATAACCTGGCCAAATATCACGGGTGTACAAGAAACCACGGGGGATTTACAAGGAGATGTTCACCCGGAACAGCCGGAGGCCTGCCGGCAGCAAGATTCCGGAATCCTTCCTAAGAAGCCTTGAAAGAAGTGAAATGCTCCTCTGTGACAGTAACTCAGAACCACATTCTGATTGTTCCCGGCAGAGTTCATTTGGCTGAACAGAACCGTGGAATAATTAGAGCCAGATGTAGGCAGTGCCGTCCATAGTGCTGGATGGACAGTGGTGGCGTGCCAAACAACTGAGCTCTAGTTCTCTACACTTTCACAAAGTGCCATAAGTTGAGGTTCACTTTACTGCTCAGCGTGAGTAGAGTGTAGCCGTCAAAGCTGGAATCAGTAGCACTCAGGTGAGAAGAACGGGAAGCAGATATACCCAGTCTGCTGGCAGTGTCCTAGGGGACCAGCCTATCTGGCTGCCACGCCTGAATGTTTGCAACTGGGGCAGAGCTAGGCAGGCGCAATTGTGCAGCAATGCAAACTACATAACCTTACGAAATTAAACGGGTGTACCAGAAACCACGGGGGATTTACAAGGAGATGTTCACCCGGAACAGCCGGAGTGCTGCCGGCAGCAATATTACGGAATCCTTCATAAGAAGCCTTGAAATCACTGAAACGCAATGATGTTGCAATAACTCAAAACCTCATTCTGAGTGTTCCCGGCAGAGGTCATTCAGCTGAACACAACCGTGGACTAATTAGAGCCAGATGTAGGCAGTGCCTTCCATAGTGCTGGATGGACCGTGGTGGCGTGCCAAACAACTGCGCTCTAGTTCTCAACAGTTTCACAAAGTGCCACAAGTTGAGATTCAACTTACTACTCCGGTTGAGTAGAGTGTAACCGTCAAAGCTGGAATCAGTAGCACTCAGGTGAGAAGAACGGAAGCAGATATACCCAGTCCGCTGGCACTGTCCTACGGGGACCAGCCTATCTGGGTGCCACTCCTGAATGTTTGCAACCGGGGCAGAGCTAGGCAGGCGCAATTGTGCAGCAATGAGAGCTGCATAACCTGGCCAATTTCACGGGTGTACAAGAAACCACTGGGGATTTACAAGAAGATGTTCACCCGGAACACCTGGAGGGCTGCCGTCAGCAACATTCCGGAATTCTTCCTGTGAAACCTTGAAAGCAGTGAAACGCTCCTATGTTACAGTAACTCAGAACCTCATTCTGAGTCTTCCCGGCAGAGGTCATTCTCCTGAACACAACCGTGGACTAATTAGAGCCAGATGTAGGCAATGCCGTCGAGTGCCGGATGGACAGTGGTGGCGTGCCAAACAACTGAGCTCTAGTTCTCAACACTTTAACAAAGGGCCATAAGTTGAGGGTTAACTTACTGCTCCGGTTGAGTAGATTGTAGCCGTCAAAGCTGGAATCAGTAGCACTCAGGTGAGAAGATGAGGAAGCAGATATATCCAGTCCTCTGGCAGTGTCCTACGGGGACCAGCCTATCTGACTGCCACGCCTGCATGTTTGCAATCGCGGCAGAGCTAGGCAGGCGCAATTGTGCAGCAATGCAAACTGCATAACCTGGCCAAATTTTATGGGTGTACAAGAAACCACGGGGGATTTACAAGGAGATGTTCACCCGGAACAGCCGGAGGCCTTCCAGCAGCAAGATTCCGGAATTCTTCATGAGAAGCCTTGAAAGCAGTGAAAAGCTCCTATGTTACAGTAACTCAGAACCTCATTCTGAGTGTTCCTGGCAGAGGTCATTTGGCTGAACACAACCGTGGATTAATTAGAGCCAGATGTAGGCAATGCCGTCCATAGTGTTGGATGGACAGTGGTGGCATGCCAAACAACTGAGCTCTAGTTCTCAACACTTTAACAAAGTACCATAAGTTGAGGTTCAAATTACTGCTCCGGTTCAGTAGAGTGTAGCGGTCAAACCTGTCATCAGTAGCACTCAGGTGAGAAGAACGGGAAGCAGATATAACCAGTCCATTGGCAGTGTTCTACGGGGACCAGGCTATCTGGCTGCCACGCCTGAGTGTTGCAACCACGACAGAGCTAGGCAGGCGCAATTGTGCAGCAATGCAAACTGCATAAACTGGCCAAATATCACGAGTGTACAAGAAACCACGGGGGATTTTCAAGGAGATGTTCACCCGGAACAGCCGGAGGCCTCCCGGCAGCAAGATTCCGGAATCCTTCCTAAGAAACCTTGAAAGAAGTGAAATGCTCCTCTGTGACAGTAACTCAGAACCTTATTCTGAGTGTTCCCGGCAGAGGTCATTTGGCTGAACAGAACCGTGGACTAATTAGAGCCAGATGTAGGCAGTGCCGTCCATAGTGCTGGATGGACAGTGGTGGCGTGCCAAACAACTGAGCTCTAGTTCTCTACACTTTCACAAAGTGCCATAAGTTGAGGTTCACCTTACTGCTCCGGGTGAGTAGAGTATAGACTTCAAAGCTGGAATCAGTAGCACTCAGGTGAGATGAACGGGAAGCAGATATACCCAGTCCGCTGGCAGTGTCCTACGGGGACCAGCCTATCTGGCTGCCACAGCTGAATGTTTGCAACCGCTGCAGAGCTAGGCATGCTCAATTGTGCAGCAATACAAACTGCATCACCTGGCCAAATTTCACCGGTGTACAAGAAACCACAGGGATTTACAAGTAGATGTTCACCCGGAACAGCCGGAGGCCTGCCGGCAGCAAGATTCCGGAATCCTTCCTAAGAAGCCTTGAAAGAAGTGAAATGCTCCTCTGTGACAGTAACTCAGAACCTCATTCTGAGTGTTCCCGGCAGAGTTCATTTGGCTGAACAGAACCGTGGAATAATTAGAGCCAGATGTAGGCAGTGCCGTCCATAGTGCTGGATGGACAGTGGTGGCGTGCCAAACAACTGAGCTCTAGTTCTCTACACTTTCACAAAGTGCCATAAGTTGAGGTTCACCTTACTGCTCCGCGTGAGTAGAGTGTAGCCGTCAAAGCTGGAATCAGTAGCACTCAAGTGAGAAGAACGGGAAGCAGATATACCCAATCCGCTGGCAGTGTCCTACGGGGACCAGCCTATCTGGCTGCCACGCCTGAATGTTTGCAACTGGGGCAGAGCTAGGCAGGCGCAATTGTGCAGCAATGCAAACTACATAACCTTACGAAATTAAACGGGTGTACCAGAAACCACGGGGGATTTACAAGTAGATGTTCACCCGGAACAGCCGGAGTGCTGCCGGCAGCAATATTACGGAATCCTTCATAAGAAGCCTTGAAATCACTGAAACGCAATGATGTTGCAATAACTCAAAACCTCATTCTGAGTGTTCCCGGCAGAGGTCATTCAGCTGAACACAACCGTGGACTAATTAGAGCCAGATGTAGGCAGTGCCTTCCATAGTGCTGGATGGACTGTGGTGGCGTGCCAAACAACTGCGCTCTAGTTCTCAACAGTTTCACAAAGTGCCACAAGTTGAGGTTCAACTTACTACTGCGGTTGAGTAGAGTGTAACCGTCAAAGCTGGAATCAGTAGCACTCAGGTGAGAAGAACGGAAGCAGATATACCCAGTCCGCTGGCACTGTCCTACGGGGACCAGCCTATCTGGGTGCCACTCCTGAATGTTTGCAACCGGGGCAGAGCTAGGCAGGCGCAATTGTGCAGCAATGAGAGCTGCATAACCTGGCCAATTTCACGGGTGTACAAGAAACCACTGGGGATTTACAAGAAAATGTTCACCCGGAACACCTGGAGGGCTGCCGTCAGCAACATTCCGAAATTCTTCCTGTGAAGCCTTGAAAGCAGTGAAACGCTCCTATGGTACAGTAACTCAGAACCTCATTCTGAGTCTTCCCGGCAGAGGTCATTCGGCTGAACACAACCGTGGACTAATTACAGCCAGATGTAGGCAATGCCGTCCAGAGTGCCGGATGGACAGTGGTGGCGTGCCAAACAACTGAGCTCTAGTTCTCAACACTTTCACAAAGGGCCATAAGTTGAGGGTTAACTTACTGCTCCGGTTGAGTAGATTGTAGCCGTCAAAGCTGGAATCAGTAGCACTCAGGTGAGAAGATGAGGAAGCAGATATACCCAGTCCTCTGGCAGTGTACTACGGGGACCAGCCTATCTGACTGCCACGCCTGCATGTTTGCAATCGCGGCAGAGCTAGGCAGGCGCAATTGTGCAGCAATGCAAACTGCATAACCTGGCCAAATTTTATGGGTGTACAAGAAACCACGGGGGATTTACAAGGAGATGTTCACCCGGAACAGCCGGAGGCCTTCCAGCAGCAAGATTCCGGAATTCTTCATGAGAAGCCTTGAAAGCAGTGAAAAGCTCCTATGTTACAGTAACTCAGAACCTCATTCTGAGTGTTCCTGGCAGAGGTCATTTGGCTGAACACAACCGTGGATTAATTAGAGCCAGATGTAGGCAATGCCGTCCATAGTGTTGGATGGACAGTGGTGGCATGCCAAACAACTGAGCTCTAGTTCTCAACACTTTCACAAAGTACCATAAGTTGAGGTTCAAATTACTGCTCCGGTTCAGTAGAGTGTAGCGGTCAAACCTGGCATCAGTAGCACTCAGGTGAGAAGAACGGGAAGCAGATATAACCAGTCCATTGGCAGTGTTCTACGGGGACCAGGCTATCTGGCTGCCACGCCTGAGTGTTTGCAACCACGACAGAGCTAGGCAGGCGCAATTGTGCAGCAATGCAAACTGCATAAACTGGCCAAATATCACGAGTGTACAAGAAACCACGGGGGATTTTCAAGGAGATGTTCACCCGGAACAGCCGGAGGCCTGCCGGCAGCAAGATTCCGGAATCCTTCCTAAGAAACCTTGAAAGAAGTGAAATGCTCCTCTGTGACAGTAACTCAGAACCTCATTCTGAGTGTTCCCGGCAGAGGTCATTTGGCTGAACAGAACCGTGGACTAATTAGAGCCAGATGTAGGCAGTGCCGTCCATAGTGCTGGATGGACAGTGGTGGCCTGCCAAACAACTGAACCCTAGTTCTCAACACTTTCACAAAGGGCCATAAATTGAGGTTCAACTTATTATTCCGGTTGAGTAGAGTGTAGCCATCAAAGCTGGAATCAGTAACACTCAGGTGAGAAGAAAGGGAAGCAGATATACCCAGTTCGCTGGCAATGTCCTTTGGGGACCAGCCTATCTGGGTGCTACGCCTGATTGTTTGCAACCGCGGCAGAGCTAGGCAGGCGCAATTGTGCAGCAATGCAAACTGCATAACCTAGCCAAATTTCATGGGTGTACAAGACACCACGTGGGATTTACAAAGAGATGTTCACCCGGAACAGCCGGAGGCCTGCCAGCAGCAAGAATACAGAATTCTTCCTACGATGCCTTGAAAGCAGTGAAACGCTCCTATGCTGTAATAACTCAGAACCTCATTCTGAGAGTTCCCGGCAGAGGTCATTCGGCTGAACACCACCATGGACTAATTAGAGCCAGATGGAGGCAGTGCCGTCCATAGTGCTGGAAGGACCGTGGTGGGGTGCAAAACAACTGAGCTCTATTCCTCAACATTTTCACAAAATGCCTTAATTTGCGGTTCAACTTACTGCTCCGGTTGAGTAGAGTGTAGCCGTCAAACTAGAATCAGTAGCACTCAGGTGAGAAGAACGGGAAGCAGATATACCCAGTCAGCTGGCAGTGTCCTATGGGGACCAGCGTATCTGGCTGCCACGCCTGAATGTTTGCAACTGGGGCAGAGATAGTCAGGCGCCATTGTGCAGCAATGCCAACTGCATAACCTGGCCAAATTTAACGGGTGTACAAGAAACCACGGGGGATTTACAAGGAGATGTTCACCCGGAACAGCCGGAGGCCTGCCGGCAGCAAGATTCCGGAATCCTTCCTAAGAAGCCTTGAAAGCTGTGAAACGCTCCTATGTTGCAATAACTCAGAACCTCATTCTCAGTGTTCTCGGCAGAAGTCATTTGGCTGAAAACAACCGTGGACTAATTAGAAGCAGATGTAGGCAGTGCCGTCCATAGTGCTGGATGGACAGTGGTGGCGTGCCAAACAACTGAGTCCTAGTTCTCAACCCTTTCACAAAGTACCATGAGTTGAGGTTCAACTTACTGCTCCGGTTGAGTAGAGTGTAGCCGACAAAGCTGGAATCAGTATCACTCAGATGAGAAGAACGGGAAGCAGATATAACCAGTCCACTCGCAGTGTTCTACGGGGACCAGGCTATCTGGCTGCGATGCCTGAGTGTTTGCAACCACGACAGAGCAAGGCAGGCGCAATTGTGCAGCAATGCAAACTGCATAACCTGGCCAAATATCACGGGTGTACAAGAAACCACAGGGGATTTACAAGGAGATGTTCACCGGGAACAGCCGGAGGCCTGCCGGCAGCAAGATTCCGGAATCCTTCCTAAGAAGCCTTGAAAGAAGTGAAATGCTCCTCTGTGACAGTAACTCAGAACCTCATTCTGAGTGTTCTCGGCAGAGTTCATTTGGCTGAACAGAACCGTGGACTAATTAGAGCCAGATGTAGGCAGTGCCGTCCATAGTGCTGGATGGACAGTGGTGGTGTGCCAAACAACTGAGCTCTAGTTCTCTACACTTTCACAAAGTGCCATAAGTTGAGGTTCACCTTACTGCTCCGCGTGAGTAGAGTGTAGCCGTCAAAGCTGGAATCAGTAGCACTCAGGTCAGAAGAACGGGAAGCAGATATACCCAGTCCGCTGGCAGTGTCCTACGGGGACCAGCCTATCTGGCTGCCACGCCTGAATGTTTGCAACTGGGGCAGAACTAGGCAGGCAAAATTGTGCAGCAATGCAAACTGCATAACCTTACCAAATTAAACGGGTGTACCAGAAACCACGGGGGATTTACAAGGAGATGTTCACCCGGAACAGCCGGAATGCTGCCGGCAGCAAGATTACGGAATCCTTCATAAGAAGCCTTGAAATCACTGAAACGCAATGATGTTGCAATAACTCAAAACCTCATTCTGAGTGTTCCCGGCAGAGGTCATTCAGCTGAACACAACCGTGGACTAATTAGAGCCAGATGTAGGCAGTGCCTTCCATAGTGCTGGATGGACGGTGGTGGCGTGCCAAACAACTGCGCTCTAGTTCTCAACAGTTTCACAAAGTGCCACAAGTTGAGGTTCAACTTACTACTCCGGTTGAGTAGAGTGTAACCGTCAAAGCTGGAATCAGTAGCACTCAGGTGAGAAGAACGGAAGCAGATATACCCAGTCCGCTGGCACTGTCCTACGGGGACCAGCCTATCTGGGTGCCACTCCTGAATGTTTGCAACCGGGGCAGAGCTAAGCAGGCGCAATTGTGCAGCAATGAGAGCTGCATAACCTGGCCAATTTCACGGGTGTACAAGAAACCACTGGGGATTTACAAGAAGATGTTCACCCGGAACACCTGGAGGGCTGCCGTCAGCAACATTCCGGAATTCTTCCTGTGAAGCCTTGAAAGCAGTGAAACGCTCCTATGTTACAGTAACTCAGAACCTCATTCTGAGTCTTCCCGGCAGAGGTCATTCGGCTGAACACAACCGTGGACTAATTAGAGCCACATGTAGGCAGTGCCGTCCTTAGTGCTGGACAGTGGTGGCGTGCCAAACAACTGAGCTCTAGTTCTCAACACTTTCACAAAGGGCCATAAGTTGAGGGTTAACTTACTGCTCCGGTTGAGTAGATTGTAGCCGTCAAAGCTGGAATCAGTAGCACTCAGGTGAGAAGATGAGGAAGCAGATATACCTAGTCTGCTGGCAGTGTCCTACGGGGACCAGCCTATCTGGCTGCCACGCCTGAATGTTTTCAAACGCGCAGAGGTAGGCAGGCGCAATTGTGCAGCAATGCAAACTGCATAACCTGGCCAAATTTTATGGGTGTACAAGATACCACGGGGGATTTACAAGCCGATGTTCACCCGGAAAAGCCGGAGGCCTGGGGGCAGCAAGTTTCCGGAATCCTTCCTAAGAAGCCTTGAAAGCAGTGAAATGCTCCTATGTTGAAATAACTCAGAACCTCATTCTGAGTCTTCCCTGCAGAGGTCATTCGGTTGAACACCACGGTGGACTAATTAGAGCCAGATGTAGGCAGTGCCGTCCATAGTGCTGGATGGACAGTGGTGGCGTGCCAAATAACTTACCTCTAGATCTCAACACTTTCACAAAGGGCCATAAGTTGAGGTTCAACTTACTGCTCCCGTTGAGGAGAGTGCAGCCGTCAAAGCTGGAATCAGTAGCACTCAGGTGAAAAGAACGGGAAGTAGATATACCCAGTCCGCTGGCAGTGTCCTACGGGGACCAGCCTATCTGGCTGCCATGCCTGAATGTTTGCAACCGCGGCAGAGCTATTCAGGCGTAATTGTGCAGCAATGCAAGCTGCATAACCTGGCCAAATTTCACGGGTGTACAAGAAACCACGGGGGATTTACAAGGAGACGTTCAACCGGAACAGCCGGAGGCCTGCCGGCAGCAAGATTCCAAAATTCTTCCTAAGAAGCCTTGAAAGCAGTGAAATGCTCCTATGTTGCAATAACTCAGAACCTCATTCTGAGTGTTCCCGGCAGAGGTCATTCGGTTGAACACAACCGTGGACTAATTAGAGCCAGATATAAGAAGTGCCATCGATAGTGCTGGATGGACAGTGGTGGCGTGCTGAACAACAGAGCTCTAGTTCTCAACACTCTCACAAAGTGCCATAAGTTGAGGTTCAACTTACGGCTCCGGTTGAGTAGAGTGTAACCTTCAAAGCTGGAATCAGTAGCATTCTGGTGATTAGAACGGGAAGCAGATATACCCAGTCCTCTGGCAGTGTCCTATGGGGACCAGACTATCTGGCTGCCATGACTGAATGTTTGCAACCGTGGCAGACCTAGGCAGACGCAATTGTGCAGCAATGCAAACTGCATAACCTGGCCAAATTTTTTTTTTCCGAAGGCAAATATTTGATTTTATTTACATGCATAGCAAGCGCGGCCCTATCTCGTCTACCTGTGGAAACTTCCACAGAAGCCATGGTCCAGGTATCGTCTGTGGTTACCACAGGCCCAGGTCCAACCCATCACAGCTGATTTAATCAGCCAAGATGACTTTCTTTTTTTTTTTTAATTTTTTTTTATTGTAAAGATTCTATACAGAGGGTTACAGTTACATGAGTGGGGTAATGAGTACAGTTCCTCTTGAACATTGTTACCCCCTCCATTGTTTTCTCCCTACCATCCCCTCCCTCCCTCCCTTCCCCAAGGTTCTTTTTTTTTTTTTTGATTGTGATTAAGTGATTACTTAATTTCCGGAAATTCACAGTATTGTGGAATAATGATGCTCATTTAAAGTCACACGTTCATTCTAACTTTCCTGGAGCCAATTGTCTATCACAGTCTGTAATATATAACGGTGTTCATATGTTATATACCATACACGTGATCAGCAGCATGGGGATATTTAGTAGTGGTTCAACCAGATGAGTGGGAGTTCTTTGTTTCTTAAGTCCTGTTAGTTTTGTCATATCACCTAACCTTTTGGATTTATCATCCGCTTATCAGGGAGACCATGTACTGTTTGTCTCTTCGTTCTTGGCTTACCTCGCTCAACATGATTCCTTCTAGCTCCATCCATTTCCCTGCAAATGCCATTATTTTGTCATTTCTAATGGCTGCATAATATTCCATTGTGTATAGATACCACAATTTTTGGATCCATTCATCTGTGGTGGGGCATCTAGGTTGTTTCCATATCCTAGCTATTGTGAACAGTGCTGCAATAAACATGGAGGTACACGTGTCCTTGTATATTGGTTCCTGTTGTTCAGGGTAGATGCCTAGAAGTGGTATGACTGGGTCGTAAGGGAGGTCAATCTTTAGCTTTCTAAGGACCCTCCAGACTGCTTTCCAAAGTGGTTGTATGAGTGTACATTCCCACCAGCAGTGTAATAGCGTTCCTCGTTCTCCACATCCCCTCCAGCATTTGTCGTTGGCTGATTTGTGGATGTGGGACATTCTGACTGGGGTAAGGTGGTATCTCAGGGTTGTCTTTATTTGCATTTCCTTCACCACCAGGGATGATGAACATTTCCTCATGTGTTTCTTTGCCATTTTTATTTCTTCATTTGAGAAGTCCCTCTTTAGTTCCCTTGCCCATTTAGTAATTGGTTTGTTAGGTTTGGGAGGTATTAGTTTCTTGAGTTCCCTGTATATACAGGATGTTAACCCCTTGTCTGATATATTGCTGGTAAATATTTTTTCCCAATTAGTTGGTTGTCTTTCTAGCTTGGTTGCGATAGCTTTATCTGTGCAGAAGCTTTTTATTTTAAGGTGGTCCCATTGGTCGAGTCTCTCTCCAATTTGTTGTGACCCTGGGACTCTGTTCAGGAAGTTCCTTCCTGTGCCTATTAGTTCAAGTGTCTCTCCTACTCTGTCCTGCAGTAGTTTCAGAGATTCAGGTTTAATGTTAAGGTCTTTAATCCATTTTGAGTTGATGTTGGTGCATGGTGATAGGCTGGGGTCCACTTTTAGTTTTCTGCATGTGGCTGCCCAGTTTTCCCAGCACCAGCGGTTGAAGAGGCTGTGTTTCTTCCATTGTATGTCTTTGGCTCCTTTGTCGAATATCAGCTGGCTGTAGGCCTGTGGATTTATTTCTGGATCTTCTATTCTGTTCCATTGGTCTTCGGGTCTGTTTTTGTGCCAGTAGCATGCTGTCTTTGTTATTATAGCTCTGTAGTAGAGTTTGAAGTTCGGCATGGATAGCCCTCCCATATTGTCTTTATCCCCTAGAATTGTTTTGGCTATTCTAGGTCTTTCGTTGTTCCATATGAATTTTTGGACTTTTTTCTGTATTTCAGTGATGTATGTCATTGGGATTTTAATAGGAATCGCGTTGAATTTGTATATTAGTTTTGGAAGTATTACCATCTTTACTATATTAAGTCGGCCTATCCAGGAGCATGGGAGGTCTTTCCATTTCCTAGTGTCTTCTGCAATTTCTTTCTTTAACTTTTTATAGTTCTCATTAAATAGTTCTTTTACATCTTTGGTTAGGTTAATTCCTAAATATTTTATTTTTCGGGAGGTTATTGTGAATGGGGTTGCTCCCTTTATTTCCCTCTCTTCCTGTACATTATCAGTGTATAGGAAGGCAACTGATTTTTGTGGGTTTATTTTGTATCCTGCTATTTTGCCGAAGTGATTTATGATTTCTAAGAGTTTGGGGATGGAGTTTTTGGGATCGTGGAGGTATAGTATCATGTCGTCTGCAAAAAGGGATAGTTTAACTTCTTCTTTCCCTATGCGGATCCCTTTAATGTCTTTTTCTTTCCTTATTGCCCTGGCTAAGGGTTCTAGGTCTATATTGAAGAGGAGTGGAGACAGTGGGCATCCTTGCCTTGTTCCTGATTTTAGGAGAATTGGTTGTAGCTTTTCCCCATTAAGTATAATATTGGCTATTGGTCTGTCATAAATGGCTTTTATTGTTTTCAGAAATGTTCCTTCTATTCCTATTTTCTCCAGAGCTTTTAGCATGAATGAATGTTGAATTTTGTCAAAGGCCTTTTCTGCATCTGTGGCGATAATCATGTGATTCTTGACCTTGGCTCTGTTGATATGTTGGATTACATTTATTGACTTACGTATGTTAAACCATCCCTGTGTCTCTGGGATGAAGCCTACCTGGTCATAGTGAATTATTTTTTTTTATGTGTTTCTGGATTCTGTTAGCTAGAATCTTGTTAAGGATCTTTGCATCTGTGTTCATCAAGGAGATTGGCCTGTAATTCTCCTTTTTGGTTGGGTCTTTGCCTGGTTTGGGGATGAGTGTGATATTGGCTTCGTAGAATGAGTTTGGGATAGCTCCTTCCTTCTATGTTTCTCTGAAGAGCTTGAGGAGTATGGGTATTAGTTCTTGTTTAAAGGTCTTATAGAATTCTGCTGTGAATCCATCTGGTCCTGGGCTTTTTTTTGTTGGAAGACTTTTGATAGCTTCCTGTATCTCATTATAGGATATTGGCTTATTTAATTGGTTAACTTCTTCTTTGCTCAGTTTGGGCAACTTGTATTTCTCTAAAAATGCATCCATTTCTGCCCGATTTTCTTCCTTTAGAGAGTATAGCTTTTGAAAGTAGTCTGTTAGAATTGTTTGGATATCTTGGGTACGTGTTGTGATGTTTCCCATGGCATCCCTAATCCTATTAATATGGGTTTCCTCTCTTCTTTTTTTAATTAATCTAGCCAATGGGCCATCAATTTTGTTTATTTTTTCAAAGAACCAGCTTTTTGTTTGGTTTATTTTGGTTATGGTTTTCTGATTTTCTAATTGGTTAATCTCTGCTTTTAATTTGGTTATCTGCCTTCGTCTAGTAGCTTTAGGTCCCATTTTTTCTTGTTTTTCTAGCTGTTTTAATTGCAACATGAGATTATTTACTTGGTCTGTCTCCATTCTCTTGATGTGGGCACTGAGGGCAATAAATTTGCCCCTCAGGACTGCTTTTGCTGTGTCCCACAAGTTTCTTTGTGAGGTGTTTTCATTTTCATTGAGTTGTAGGAAATGCTTTATTTCTTCTCTGATCTCTTCTGTTATCCAGGCATTGTTAAGGAGTGTGCTGTTCAATTTCCATGTATTAGAGAAATTTCTGCGGTATGCTTTGTTATTGAGAGCTTGATTCCACTGTGGTCAGATAGGATACAGGGGATTATGTCGATCCCTTTGTATTTGCTTAAGTTCCTTGCATGAACTATGATATGGTCTATTTTGGAGAAAGTTCCGTGAGCTGCTGAGAAGAATGTGTACTGTGTTGTTTTAGGGTGAAATACTCGGTAGATGTCAGTTAATTCCGCTTGAAGTATGGCCTCTCTTAATTCGGTAGCTTCTTTGCCAATCCTCTGGTTGGTAGACCTGTCCTTTGGTGAGAGTGGTGTGTTAAAGTCTCCTAGTATTATTGTATTGGGATCTATTTTATTCTGTAAGTTTGAGAGTATTTGTTTGACATATCTGGGAGCACCAATATTTGGGGCATATAAGTTGATGATGGTTATATCCTCCTCTTGGATTGTTCCCTTTATTAATATGTAGTGTCCGTCGTTGTCTTTCTGTACTGATTTTAGTGAAAAGTTTATTTTGTCAGATATCAGGATAGCTACACCTGCTTTCTTACTGGGGGCATTTGATTGGTAGATCCTTTTCCACCCCTTCACTCTGAGTTTGTTTGTATGTTTGGCTGAGAGGTGGGTCTCCTGAAGGCAACAGATGGATGGGTCTTGTTTTCTGATCCAGTCCTCAGTTCGTTTTCTTTTGATTGGCGAATTCAGCCCATTTATATTAAGAGAAAGTATAGAGAGATGCATTGTTGTCCCTGCCATTCCGTTTTCCTAAGTTTTTCTTTTTTCCTTTCCTCCTGTGCTTGCTCAGTTAGACTTTGAGTAACGCCTGTTTGGGGCAGGCCCCTGTTCCTGGCTGCTTTCTTCAGGTTGTGTCCCCCCTCTTAGAATTCTTTGTAATGCTGGCTTAATGTTTATGTATTCATTTAGCTTTTCTTTGCTATTAAAAGTTTTCAGTTCTCCATCGAATGTGAATGCTAGCTTTGCCGGGTAGATCAGTCTGGGTTGGCAGTTATTGGCTCTCAGGGCTCGTATGGTGCTTTCCCAGGCTTTTCTTGCATTCATTGTTTGTGTGGAGAGATCTGCAGTAATTCTTATTTTTTTCCCCTTGTAGTATAGCTCCTTCTTCATTTTTGCTGCATGGAGGATTGTTTCCTTATTATTCAGATCTATCATTTTTACTATAATGTGTCTAGAAGTGTTTCTCCTGGGGTCTTGCTTGTTGGGTGTTCGATAAGCTTTTGTGATGTAGTTAAGATGGTCATTTTTGAGGTGGGGAAAATTTTCATTGATTATATTGTTAAATAGGTGTTGCATTCCCTTGCTCTGGAATTCCTCACCTTCGTCCACTCCAATTATGCGAAGGTTAAATTTTTTAGCATTATCTGCTTGCTCTTGAATATCCCTTTGGTTTAACTTGAGTGATTTTTCCATATCTGTCACTTTTTGGTCCAGTTGGTGTATTCTGTCTTCTGTATCTGACACTCTACCTTCCATATCATTCACTCTGTTGACAGTGGCTTCTATTGTGGTTTGCATGGAGGAAATGGATCCCTTTATGGATTCAATGTTGGTTCTCAGAGTACTGATCTCATCTCTCAATGAGGTATGCATTACCTCTAATTTGGCGTTTATCTCACTTCTTACTGAGGTTTGTGCAGCTTCTATTTTTGCATGCATCTCTTGTTTGATACCCTGTATCTCTTTGGATAGTTCATCCTTGTGCTCTTTCAATTTCTGATCAATTTCTCGCTTTATTTCTTGAGTCATTGCCTCCAGCAACCCTTGGAAGTAGCCTTTGTCTTCCATTCCTGCTTTGCTCCCACTGGGGCTCTCCCCTGTGTGGCTGCTGGCTTTTGAGGTGAGCTTGCTGTCCTGGGTGGTAGTAAACCTTGTGATTTTTCTCTGTGATTTTCGCATGGAGGTTCAGGAGACTGCTCTTCAATTTTGTTTTGGTGTGTCTGTCTTTGTTTGGTTGCTGATTCTGTATTGGTAGAGAGAGTCTGTGCCTGATCTGGGTTCTGTTGGGAGCCTATTTCCAGCTGCTATACTGACTTACTTAGGATTCTCAGCTCTCTGCTGTAGATTGCTGGCAGTTCCCGCCTTTGGAAGGGTTGAGCAGCCTAGACTGCTTGTGTTTGCTCCTACGGGTGCTCTTGTGAAGAACAGATGCTCTGGATGCACTCTCCCAAATGCTGGAGTCTGCTATGGGCTCCTGATGTGTTTTTGTTTGTTTGTTTCGGGCTGGTTGTGGGCTTGAACTCTAGGTTTGGGTGCTGTCCCTCAGCTTTTCAGCTCAAGGCTGGCACCCTACCGTTTGAGCCACAGCACCACTTCTGACCCTTTTTGCTTTTGTGATGCTGAGGAATCAGATCCAGGGCCTCATACATCCAAGACTATCACTCTATTGCTGAGCCGCCTCAACAGTCTGAGCTCCTGCTTACTATCAGGTGCTGGCAGCCTGTGTTGCCCAATTCCCAGTCTAGGGTATATGGGTGGAGTTTTGGTGGGGTTTGGGCTTCTCTTGTCCTGGGCCTCCAGGTCTTTTGTTGTCACAGGCGTGCTTCCCCGGGGAGTGTTGTTTCCTGGCTTTCTCCCCTCTGTTGAGGCGTATGCTCAGCTTTTTACTTCAATTGGGAGGAGTTGGTTGTGTTGTTCAGGCGCCGGATCCCCGGGCCTGGTTCCGGCCCCAGCCTGGAGCCCGCTTGTTAGGCCTGTGCTGATGTGTATACCACCTAGGTTATACAGCCTGGGGGACACAGTTCAAATTTCTTCTACTGTTGGTAGTCTTGACCCAGGGGCGCTGTTCCTGGCTTGGGCATTTAAGCTCCCTTCCAGGGGTGCTCTTGCTCTAGCCTGGCCAGCTGAGTGTGCTCCACGGGCTGGTGGAGCTCTCAAACAGTTCCCAGTTTTAGTGGGTCCTGTGGTCCGGGTGTTGGGGTAGGGAGTCTAGGTCAGGGTCTGGGGATTCCCTCCAGCTCTGGTCTCCCATGAGGGATACACTTCCCCTGTGGGGTACTCACCCTGGAGCTGGTTGTTTCTGTGTGGTGTAGCTGGAATCAGTAGCACTCAGGTGAGAAGAACGGGAAGCAGATATACCCAGTCCGCTGGCAGTATCCCACGGGGACCAGGCTATCTGGCTGCCACCCCTAAATGTTTGCAACCCCGGCAGAGCTAGGCAGGCGCAATTGTGCAGCAATGCAAACTGCATAACCTGGCCAAATTTCATGGGTATACAAGAAACCACGGGGGATTTACAAGGAGATATTTACCCGGAACAGCCGGAGGCCTGCCGGCACCAACATTCTGGAATTCTTCCTGAGAAGCCTTGAAAGCAGTGAAACGCTCCTATGTTGCAATAACTCAGAACCTCATTCTGAGTGTTCCCAGCAGAGGTCATTCGGCGGAACACAACCCTGGACTAATTAGAGCCAGATGTACGCAGTGCCTTCCATATTTCTGAATGGACAGTGGTTGCGTGCCAAACAACTGAGCTCTAGTTCTCAACACTTTCACAAAGTGTCACAGGTTGAGGTTCCACTTACTGCTCCGGTTGAGTAGAGTGTAGCCGTCAAAGCTGGAATCAGTAGCACTCAGGTGAGAAGAACCAGAAGCAGATATACCCAGTCCGCTGGCAGTGTCCTACGGGGACCAGCCTATCTGGCTGCAACGCCTGAATGTTTGCAAACGTGGCAGAGCTAGGCAGGCACAATTGTGCAGCAATTCAAACAGCATCACCTGGCCAAATTACACGGGTGTACAAGAATACACGGGGCATTTACAAGGACATGTTCACCAAGAACAGCCGGAGGCCTGCCATCAGTAAGATTCCGGAATTCTTCCTAAGAAGCCGTGAAAGTACTGAAACGCTCCTATATTGCAAAAACTCAGAACCTCATTCTGAGTGTTCCCGGCAGGGGTCATTGGGCTAAACACAACCGAGGACTAATTAGAGCCAGATGTAGGCAGTGCCGTCCATAGTGCTGGATGGACATTGGTGGCATGCCAAACAACTGTGCTATAGTTCTCAACACTTTCACAAAATGCCATAAGTTGAGGTTCAATTACTGCTCCGGGTGAGTAGAGTGTAGCCGTCAAAGCTGGATTCAGTAGCACTCAGGTGAGAAGAATGGGAAGCGGATATACCCAGTCCATTGGCAGTGTCCTACGGGGACCAGCATTTCGGGCTGCCACGCCTGAATGTTTGCAACCGCAGCAGAGCTAGGCAGGCACAATTGTGCAGCAATGCAAACTGCATAACCTGGCCAAATTTCACGGGTGTACAAGAAACCACGCGGGATTTACCAGGAGATGTTCACCCGGAACAGCTTGTGGCCTGCCAGCAGCAAGTTTCTGGAATCCTTCCTAAGAAGCCTTGAAAGCAGTGAAACGCTCATATGTTGCAATAACTCAGAACCTCATTCTGAGTGTTACCAGCAGAGGTCATTCGGCTGAACACAACCGTGGACTAATTAGAGCCAGATATAAGCAGTGCCTTTCGTAGTGCTGGATGGACACTGGTGGCGTGGCAAACAACTGATCTCTAGTTCTCAACACTTTCACAAAGAGCCACAAGTTGAGGTTCACCTTACTGCACCGGGTGAGTAGAGTGTAGCCTTCAAAGCTGGAATGAGTAGCACTCAGGTGAGAACAACGGGAAGCAGATATACCCAGTCCGCTGGCAGTGTCCAACGGGGACCAGCCTATCTGGCTTCCACGCCTGAATGTTTGCAACCGCGGCAGAGCTAGGCAGGCGTGATTGTGCAGCAATGCAAGCTGCATAACCTGGCGAAATTAAACGGGTATACCGAAAACCACGGGGGATTTACAAGGAAATGTTCACCCGGAACAGCCGGAGGGCTGCGGGCAGCAAGATTATGGAATACTTCATAAGAAGCCTTGAAAGCAGTGAAACGCTCCTATGTTGCAATAACTCAGAACCTCATTCTGAGGGTTCCCGGCAGAGGTCATTCGGCTGAACACAACCTTTGACTAATTAGAGCCACATGAAGGCAGGGCCGTTCATATGGCTTGATGGACAGTGGAGGCCTGCAAACAACTGAGCTCTAGTTCTCAACACTTTCACAAAGTGCCACAAGTTGAGGTTCAACTTACTGCTTCGATTGAATAGAGTGTAGCCATCAAAGCTGGAATCAGTAGCACTCAGGCGAAAAGAACGGGAGGCAGATATACCCAGTCCACTGACAGTGTCCTACGGGGATCAGCCTATCTCGCTCGCACGCATGAATGTTTGCAACCGCGGGAGAGCTAGGCAGGCGAAATTGTGCAGCAATGCAAACTGCATAACCTGGCCAAATTTCACGGGTGTACAAGAATCCACGGGGGATTTACAAGGAGAAGTTCACGTGGAACAGCCGGAGGCCTGCCGGCAGTAAGATTCCGGAATTCTTCCTAAAAAGCCCTGAAAGTACTGAAACGCTCCTATGTTGCAATAACTCAGAACCTCATTCTGAGTGTTCCCGGCAGAGGTCATTCGGCTAAACACAGCCGTGGACTAAGTAGAGCCAGATGTAAGCAGTGTTATCCACAGTGCTGGATGGACAGTGGTGAAGTGCCAAACAACTGCGCTCTAGTTCTCAACACTTTCACAAAGTGCCATAAGTTGAGGTTCAACTTACGGCTCCGGTTGAGTATATTGTAGCCGTCAAAGCTAGAACCAGTAGCACTCAGGTGAGAAGAACGGGAAGCAGATATACCCAGTCCACTGGCAGTGTCCTATGGACACCAGCCTATCTGGCTGACACGCCTGAATGTTTGCAACCGCGGCAGAGCTAGGCAGGCGCAATTGTGCCGCAATGCAAACTGCATAACCGGGCCAAATTTTACGGGTGTACAAGAAACCACGGGGGATTTACAAGGAGATGTTCACCCGGAAAACCTGGAGGCCTGCCGGCAGCAACATTCCGGAATTCTTCCTTAGAAGCCTTGAAAGCAGTGAAACGCTCCTATGTTACAGTAACTCAGAACCTCATTCAGAGTCTTCCCGGCAGAGGTCATTCGGCTGAAGACAACCGTGGACTAATTAGAGCCAGATGTAGGCAGTGCTGTCCATAGTGCTGGATGGAGGGTGGTGGCGTGCCAAACAACTGAGCTCTAGTTCTCAACACTTTCACAAAGTGCCATAAGTTGAGGTTCAACTTACTGCTCCGGTTGAGTAGAGTGTAGCCGTCAAAGCTGGAGTCAGTAGCACTCAGTTGAGAAGAACGGGAAGCAGATATACTCAGTCCGCTGGCAATGTCCTACGGGGACCAGCCTATCTGGCTGCCACGCCTGAATGTTTGCAACCGGGGCAGAGCTAGGCAGGCGCAATTGTGCAGCAATGCAACCTGCATAACCTGGCCAACTTTCACGGGTGTACAAGAAACCATGGGGGATTTACAAGGAGATGTTCACCCGGAACAGCAGGAGGCATGCCGGCAGCAAGATTCCGGAATCCTTCCTAAGAAGCCTTGAATGCAGTGAAACGCTCCTATGTTGCAGAAACTCAGAACCTCATTCTGAGTGTTCCCGGCAGAGGTCATTCGGTTGAACACCACGGTGGACTAATTAGAGCCAGATGTAGGCAGTGCCATCCATAGTGCTGGATGGACAGTGGTGGCCTGCCAAACAACTTACCTCTAGGTCTCCACACTTTCACAAAGTGCCAGAAGTTGAGGTTCAACTTACTGCTCCGGTTGAGGAGAGTGCAGCCTTCAAATCTGGAATCAGTAGCACTCAGGTGAGAAGAACGGGAAGTAGATATACCTAGTCCGCTGTCAGTGTCCTACGGGGACCAGCTTATCTGGCTGCCATGCCTGAATGTTTGCAAACGCGGCAGAGCTATTCAGGCGTAATTGTGCAGCAATGCAAGCTGCATAACCTGGCCAAATTTCACGGTTGTACAAGAAACCACGGGGAATTACAAGGAGTTGTTCACACGGAACAGCCGGAGGCCTGCCGGCAGCAAGATTCCAGAATTCTTCCTAAGAAGCCTTGAAAGCAGTGAAACGCTCCTGTGTTGCAATAACTCAGAACCTCATTCTGAGTGTTCCTGGCAGAGGTCATTCGGCTGAACACAACCGTCGACTAATTAGAGCCAGATGTAGGCAGTGCCTTCCATATTTCTGGAAGGACAGTGGTTGTGTGCCAAACAACTGCGCTCTAGTCCTCAACACTTTCACAAAGTGCCACAAGTTGAGGTTCAACTTACTACTACGGTTGAGTAGAGTGTAGCAGTCAAAGCTGGAATCAGTAGCACTCACGTGAGAAGAACCAGAAGCAGATACACCCAGTCCGCTGGCAGTGTCTTACGGGGACCAGCCTATCTGGCTGCAACGCCTGAATGTTTGCAAACGTGGCAGAGCTAGGCAGGCGCAATTGTGCAGCAATGCAAACAGCATAACCTGGCCAAATTTCACGGGTGTACAAGAAAACACGCGGGATTTACCAGGAGATGTTCACCCGGAAAAGCCGGATGCCTGCCGGCAGCAAGATTCTGGAATCCTTCCGAAGAAGCCTTGAAAGCAGTGAAACGCTCCAATGTTGCAATAACTCAGACCCTCATTCTGAGTGTTCAGGTCAGAGGTCATTCGGCTGAACACAACCGTGGACTAATTAGAGCCACGTATAAGCAGTGCGTTTCATAGTGCTGGATGGACAGTGGTGGCGGGCCAAACATCTGAGCTCTAATTCTCAACACTTTCACAAAGAGCCACAAGTTGAGGTTCACCTTACTGCGCCGGGTGAGTAGAGTGTAGCCGTCAAAGCTGGAATGAGTAGCACTCAGGTGAGAAGAACGGTAACCAAATATACCCAGTCAGCTGGCAGTGTCCAACGGGGATTAGCCTATCTGGCTGCCACGCCTGAATGTTTGCAACTGCGGCAGAGCTAGGCAGGCGTGATAGTACAGTAATGCAAGCTGCATAACCTGGCGAAATTAAACGGGTGTACTAGAAACCACGGGGCATTTACAAGGAGATGTTCACCCGGAACAGCCAGAGGGCTGCCGGCAGCAAGTTTCTGAAATCCTTCCTAAGAAGCCTTGAAAGCAGTGAAACGCTCCTATGTTGTAATAACTCAAAACCTCATTCTGAGGGTCCCCGGCAGAGGTCATTCGGCTGAACACAACTTTTGACTGATTAGAGCCAGATGAAGGCAGGGCTGTTCATAGTGCTTGATGGACAGCGGTGGCCTGAAAAACAACTGAGCTCTAGTTCTCAACACTTTCACAAAGTGCCACTAGTTGAGGTTCAACTTACTGCTTCGGTTGAGTAGAGTGTAGCCGTCAAAGCTGGAATCAGTAGCACTCAGGTGAGAAGAACGGGAGGCAGATATACCCAGTCCGCTGACAGTGTCCTACAGGGACCAGCCTATATGGCTCGCACGCCTGAATATTTGCAACCGCGGCAGAGCTAGGCAGGCGAAATTGTGCAGCAATGCAAACTGCATAACCTGGCCAAATTTCACGGGTGTACAAGAATCCACGGGGGATTTACAAGGAGATGTTCAGGAGGAACAGCTGGAAACCTGCCGGCAGTAAGATTCCGGAATTCTTCCTAAGAAGCCCTGAAAGTACTGAAACGCTTCTATGTTGCAATAACTCAGAACCTCATTCTGAGTGTTTCCGCCAGAGTTCATTCGGCTAAACGCAACCGTGGACTAATTAGAGCCAGATGTAGGCAGTGCCATCCGTAGGGCTGGATGGACATTGGTGGAGTGCCAAACAACTGCGCTCTAGTTCTCAACACTTTCATAAAGTGCCGTAAGTTGAGGTTCAACTTACTGCTCCGGTTGAGTAGATTGTAGCCGCCAAAGCTGGAACCAGTAGCACTCAGGTGAGAAGAACGGGAAGCAGATATACCCAGTCCTCTGGCAGTGTCCTACAGCCACCAGCCTATCTGGCTGACACGCCTGAATGTTTGCAACCGCGGGAGAGCTAGGCAGGCGCAATTGTGCAGCAATGCAACTGCATAACCTGGCCAAATTTCACGGGTGTACAAGAAACCACGGGGGATTTACAAGGAGATGTTCACCCGGAACAGCCGGAGGTCTGCCGGCAGCAACATTCCGAAATTCTTCCTGAGAAGCCTTGAAATCAATGAAACGCTCCTATGTTGCAATAACTCAGAACCTCATTCTGAGTGTTCCCGGCAGAGGTAATTTGGCTGAACACAACCGTGGACTAATTAGAGCCAGATGTAGGCAGTGCCGTGCATAATGCTGGATGGACAGTGGTGACGTGCCAAACAACTGCGCTCTAGTTCTTAACACTTTCACAAAGTGCCACAAGTTGAGGTTCAACTTACTACTCCGGTTGAGTAGAGTGTAACCGTCAAAGCTGGAATCAGTAGCACTCAGGTGAGAAGAACGGTAAGCAGATATACCCAGTCGGCTGGCAGTGTCCTACGGGGACCAGCCTATCTGAGTGCCACTCCTGAATATTTGCAACAGGGGCAGAGCTAGGCAGGCGCAATTGTGCAGCAATGAGAGCTGCATAACCTGGCCAATTTCACGGGTGTACAAGAAACCACTGGGGATTTAAAAGGAGATGTTCACCCGGAACACCTGGAGGCCTACCGGCAGCAACATTCCGGAATTCTTCCTGTGAAGCCTTGAAAGCAGTGAAACGCTCCTATCTTACAGTAACTCAGAACCTCATTCTGAGTCTTCCCGGCAGAAGTCAATCGGCTGAACATAACTGTGGACTAATTAGAGCAAGATGTAAGCAGTGCAGTCCATAGTGCTGTTTGGACCGTGGTTGCGTGCCAAACAACTGAGCTCTAGTTCTCAACACTTTCACAAAGTGCCATAAGTTGAGGTTCAACTTACTGCTCCGGTTGAGTAGAGTGTAACCGTCAAAGCTGGAATCAGTAGCACTCAGGTGAGAAGAACGGGAAGCAGATATACCCAGTCCGCTGGCAGTATCCTACGGGGATCAGCCTATCTGGGTGCCACTCCTGAATGTTTGCAAACGCGGCAGAGCTAGGTAGGCGAAATTGTGCAGCTATGCAAACTGCATAACCTGGCCAAATTTCACGGGTGTACAAGAAACCACGGGGGATTTACAAGGAGATGTTCACCCGGAACTGCCGGAGGCCTGGCGGCAGCAACATTCCGGAATTCTTCTTAAGAAGCGTCAAAGCAGTGAAACACTCCTATGTTAAAGTAAGTCAGAACCTCATTCTGAGTGTTCCCGGCAGAGGTCATTCGGCTGAACACAACCGTGGAGTAATTAGAGCCAGATGTAGGCAGTGCCGTCCAGATTGCCGGATGGACTGTGGTGGCGTGCCAAACAACTGAGCTCTAGTTCTCAAGACTTTCACAAAGGGCCATAAGTTGAGGTTTAACTTACTGCTCCGGTTGAGTAGAGTGTAGCCGTCAAACCTGGAATCAGTAGCACTCAGGTGAGAAGAACAGGAAGCAGATATACCTAGTCTGCTGGCAGTGTCCTACGGGGACCAGCCTATCTGGCTGCCACTCCTGAATGTTTTCAAACGCGGCAGAGCTAGGCAGGGGGAATTGTGCAGCAATGCAAACTGCATAACCTGGCCAAATTTCACGGGTGTACAAGAAACCACGGGGGATTTACAAGGAGATGTTCAACTAGAACAGACGGAGGCCTGCCGGAAGTAAGATTCCGGAATTCTTCCTAAGATGCCTTGAAAGTACTGAAACGCTCCTATGTTGCAGTAACTCAGAACCTCATTCTGAGTGTTCCCGGCAGAGGTCATTCGGCTGAACACAACCGTGGACTAATTAGAGCCAGATGTAGTTAGTGCCGTCATAGTGCTGGATGGAGGGTGGTGGGGTGCCAAACAACTGAGCTCTATTTCTCAACATTTTCACAAAATGCCTTAAGTTGAGGTTCAACTTTCTAATCCGGTTGAGTAGATTATAGCCATCAAAGCTGGAATAAGTAGGACTCAGGTGAGAAGAAAGGGAAGTAGATATACCCAATCCGCTGGCAGTGTCCTACGGGGACCAGCCTATCTGGCTGCCACGCCTGAATGTTTGTAACTGGGGCAGAGCTAGGCAGGCGCAATTGTGCAGCAATGCAAACTGCATAAGCTGACCAAATTTCACGGGTGAACAAGGAACCACGGGGAATTTACAAGGAGATGTTCACCCGGAACAGCCGGAGGCCTGCCGGCGTCAAGATTCCGGAATCCTTCATAACAAGCCTTGAAAGCAGTGAAACGCTCCTATGTTTCAATAACTCAGAACCTCATTCTGAGTGTTCCCGGCAGTAGTCGTTGGGCTGAACACAACCGTGGACTAATTAGAAGCAGATGTAGGCAGTGCCGTCCATACTGCTGAATGTACAGTGGTGACGTGCCAAACAACTGAGCCCTAGTTCTCAACACTTTCACAAAGTGCCATAAGTTGAGGTTCAACTTACTGCTCCGGTTGAGTAGATTGTAGCCGTCACAGCTGGAATCATTAGCACTCAGGTGAGAAGAACGGGAAGCAGATATGCCCAGTCCGCTGGCAGTGTCCTTAGTTGACCAGCCTATCTGGCTGCCACGCCTGAATGTTTTCAAGCGCGGCAGAGCTAGTCAGGCGCAATTGTGCAGCAATGCAAACTGCATAACCTGGCCAAATTTCACGGGTGTACAAGAAACCACCGGGGATTTACAAGGAGATGTTCACCCCGAACAGCCAGAGGCTTGCCAGCAGCAAGATTCCGGAATCCTTCCTAAGAAGCCTTGAAAGCAGTGAAACGCTCCTATGTTGCAATTACTCAGAACCTCATTCTGAGTGTTTCCGGCAGAGGTCATTCGGCTGAAGATAACCGTGGACTAATTAGAGCCAGATGTAGGCAGTGCCGTCCATAGTGCTGGATGGACAGTGGTGGCATGCCAAAAAACTGCGCTCTAGTTCTCAACACTTTCACGAAGTGCCATAAGTTGAGGTTCAACTTACTGCTCCGGTTGAGTAGATTGTAGCCGTCACAGCTGGAATCAGTAGCACTCAGGTGAGAAGAACGGGAAGCAGATATACCCAGTCTGCTGGCAGTGTCCTACGGAGACCAGCCTATCTGGCTGCCATGCCTGAATGTTTGCAATCGCGGCAGAGCTAGGCAGGAGAAATTGTGCAGCAATACAAACTGCATAACCTGGCCAAATATCACGGGTGTACAAGAAACTACGGGGGATTTACAAGGAGATGTTCACCCGGAACAGTCGCAGGCCTGCCTGCAGCAAGATTCCGGAATTCTTCCTAAGAAGCCTTGAAAGCAGTGGAACGCTCCTATGTTGCCGTAACTCAGAACCTCATTCTGAGTTTTCCGGGCAGAGGTCATTCAGCTGAACACAACCGTGTACTAATTAGAGCAGGATGTAGGCAGTGCCGTCCATAGTTCTGGATGGACTGTGGTGGCGTGCCAAACACCTGAGCTCTAGTTCTCAACACTTTCACAAAGTGCCATAAGTTGAGGTTCAACTTACTGGTCCGGTTGAGAAGAGTGTAGCCGTCAAAGCTGGAATCACTAGTACTCAGGTGAGAAGAACGGGAAGCAGATATACCCAGTCCGCTGGCAGTGTCCTACGGGGAACAGCCTATCTGGCTGCCACGCCTGAATGTTTGCAACCGCAGCAGAGCTAGGCAGGGGCAATTGTGCAACAATGCAAACTGTATAACCTGGTTAAATTTCACTGTTTTACAAGAAACCACAGAGGATTTACAAGGAGATAATTACCTGTAACAGCTGGAAGCCTGCTGGCAGAAAGATTCCGGAATCCTTCCTAAGAAGCCTTTTAAGCAGTGAAACACTCCTATGTTGCAATAACTCAGAACCTCATTCTGAGTGTTTGTGGCAGAGGTCATTCGGCTGAACACAACCGTGGACTAATTAGAACCAGATGTAGGCAGTGCCGTCCATAGTGCTCGATGGAGTGTGGTGGCGTGCCAAACAACTGAGCTCAAGTTCTCAACACTTTCACAAAGTGCCATAAGTTGAGGTTCAACTTACTGGGCCGGTTGAGTAGAGTATAGCCGTCGAAACTGGAATCAGTAGCGCTCAGGTGAGAAGAACGGGAATTAGATATACCCAGTCCGCTGGCAGTGTCCTACGGGGACCAGCCTGTCTGGCGGCCACGCCTGAATGTTTGCAATCGCGGCAGAGCTAGGCAGGGGAAATTGTACAGCAATACAAACTGCATAACCTGGCCAAATATCACCGGTGTACAAGAAACCACGGGGGATTTACAAGGAGATGTTCACCCGGAACAGCCGCATGCCTACCGGCAGCAAGATTCCGGAATTCTTCCTAAGAAGCCTTGAAAGCAGTGAAACGCTCTTATGTTGCAGTAACTCAGAATCTCATTCTGAGTTTTCCGGGCAGAGGTCATTCGGCTGAACACAACCGTGGACTCATTAGAGCCAGATGTAGGCAGTGCCGTCCATAGTGCTGGATGGACAGTGCTGGCGTGCCAAACAACTGAGCTTTAGTTCTCAACACTTACACAAAGTGCCACAAGTTGAGGTTCACCTTACTGCTCCGGGTGAGTAGAGTGTAGCTGTCAAAGCTGGAAACAATAGCACTCAGGTGAGAAGAACGGGAAGCAGATATACCCAGTCCCCTGGCAGTGTCTTACGGGGACCAGCCTATCTGGATGCCACGCATGAATTTTTGCAATCGCGGCAGAGCTAGGGAGGCGTGATTGTGCAGCAATGCAAACTGCATAACCTGGCCAAATTTCACGGGTGTACAAGAAACCACCGGGGTTTTACAAGGAGATGTTCACCCGGAACAGCCGGAGGCCTGCCAGCAGCAAGATTCCGTCCGGAATTCTTCCTAAGAAGCCTTGAAAGCAGTGAAACGCTCCCATGTTGCAATAAGTCAGAACCTCATCCTGAGTGTTCACGGCAGAGGTCATTCGGCTGAACACAACCGTGGACTAATTAGAGCAAGATGTAGGCAGTGCCCTCCATAGTGCTGGATGGACAGTGGTGGCGTGCCAAACAACTGAGCTTTAGTTCTCAACACTTTCATAAAGTGCCATGAGTTGAGGTTCAACTTACTGTTCCGGGTTAGTAGGGTGTAGCCGTCAAAGCTGGAATCAGTAGCACTCAGGTGAGAAGAACGGGAAGCAGAAATACCCAGTCCGCTGGCAGTGTCCTACGGGGACCAGCCTATATGGTTGCCACGCCTGAATGTTTGCAACCGCGGCAGAGCTAGGCAGGCGCAATTGTGCAGCAATGCAAACTGCATAACCTGGCCAAATTTCACTGGTGAAGAAACCACGGGGGATTTACAATGAGATGTTCACACGGAACAGCCGGAGGCCTTCCGGCGGCGACATTCCGGAATTCTTAAGAAGAAGCCTTGAAAGCAGTGAAACGCTCCTATGTTGCAATAACTCAGAACCTCATTCTGAGTGTTCCTGTCAGAGGTCATTCGGCTGAACACAATCGTGGACTAATTAGAGCCAGAGGTAGGCAGTGCCGTCCATAGTCCTGGATAGACAGTGGTGGCGTGCAAAACAACTGAGCTCTAGTTCTCAACACTTTCACAAAGTGCCATCAGTTGAGGTTCATCTTACTGCTCCGATTGAGTAGAGTGTAGCCGTCAAAGCTGTCATCAGTAGCACTCAGGTGTGAAAAACGGGAAGCAGATATACCCAGTTCGCTGGCAGTGTCCTTCTGGGACCAGCCTATCTAGCTGCCACGGCTGAATGTTTGCAAACGTGGCAGATCTAGGCAGGCCCAATTGTCCAACAAACAAACTACATAACCTGGCCTAATTTCACGGGTGTACGAGAAACCAAGGGGGATTTGCAAGGAGATGTTCACCCGAACAGCCGGAGGCCTGCCTGCATCAAGATTCTGGAATTCTTCCTAAGTAGCCTTGAAAGAAGTGAAACGCTCTTATGTTGAAGGATCTCAGAACCTCATTCTGAGTGTTTGCGGCAGAAGTCATTCAGCTGAACACAACCGTGCACTAATTAGAGCCTGATATAGGCAGTGCCGTCCATAGTGCTGGATGGACAGTGTTGGCGTGAGAAACAACTGAGCTCTAGTTTTCAATACTTTCACAAAGTTCCATAAGTTGAGGTTCATCTTACTGCTCCGGTTGAGTAGAGTGTAGCCTTCAAAGCTGGAATCAGTAGCACTCAGGTGAGAAGAATGGGAAGCAGGTATACCCGGTCCACTGGCAGTGTCCTACGGGGACCAGCCTATCTGGCTGCCACGCCTGAATGTTTGCAACCGCGGCAGTGCTAAGCAGGGGCAATTGTGTAGCAATGCAAACTGCATAACCTGGCCAAATTTCTTGGGTGGACAAGAAACCACCGGCGATTTACAAGGAGATGTTCACCCGAAACACCCGGATGGTCTGCCGGCAGAAAGATTCCGTAATTCTTCCTAAGAAGCCTTGGAAGCAGTGAAACGCACCTATGTTGCAATAACTCAGAACCTCATTCTGTGTGTTCCCGGCAGAGATCATTCGGCTGAACACAACCGTGGACTAATTAGAGCCAGATGTAGGCTGTGCCGACGATAGTGCTGTATGGACAGTGGTGGCGTGCCAAACAACTGAACTCTAGTTCTCAACAATTTCACAAAGTGCCATAAGTTGAGATTCAACTTACTGCTCCAGTTGAGTAGAGTGTAGCCGTCAAAGCGGGAATCAGTAGCACTCAGGTGAGAATGGGAAGCAGATATACCCAGTCCGCTGGCAGTGTCCTACAGGGACCAGTCTATCTAGCTGGCACGCCTGAATGTTTGCAACCACGGCAGACCTAGGCAGGCGCAATTGTGCAGCAATGGAAACTGCATAACCTGCCCAAATTTCAGGGGTGTAAAAGAAACCACCGGGGATTTACAAGGAGATGTTCACCCAGAAGAACTGGAGGCCTGCTGGCAGCAAGAGTCCGGAATTCTTCCTTAGAAGCCTTGAAAGCAGTGAAACGCTCCTATGTTGCAATAACTCAGAAACTGATTCTGAGTGTTCCCGGCAGAGGTCATTCGGCTGAAGACAACCGTGGACTAATTAGAGCCAGATGTAGGCAGTGCCGTCCATAGTGTTGGATGGACAGTGGTGGCGTGCCAAAAAACTGAGCTCTAGTTCTCAACACTTTCACAAAGTGCCATCAGTTGAGGTTGTACTTACTGCTCCGGTTGAGTAGAATGTAGCCGTCAAAGCTGTCATTACTAGCACTCAGGTGAGAAGAACGGGAACCAGATATACCCAGTCCGCTGGCAGTGTCCTTCGGGGACCAGCCTATCTGGCTGCCACGCCTGAATGTTTGCAACTGCGGCAGAGCTAGGCAGGAGCAATTGTGCAGCTATGCAAACTGCATAAGCTGGCCACATTTCACGGGTTTACAAGAAACCATGGGGGATTCACAAAGAGATGTTCACCCGGAAGAGCTGGAGGCCTGCCAGCAACAAGATTCCGTAATTCTTCCTAAGCAGCCTTGAAAGTAGTGAAACGCTCATATGTTGCAATAACTCAGAACCTCATTCTGAGTGTTCCCGGCAGAAGTCATTCGGCTGAACACAACTGTGGACTAATTAGAGCAAGATATAGGCAGTGTCTTTCATAGTACTGGATGGACAGTGGTGGCGTGCCAAACAACTGAGCTCCAGTTCTCAACACTTTCACAAAGGGCCACAAGTTGAGGTTCAACTTACTGCTCCGGGTGAGTAGAGTGTAGCCGTCAAAGCTGGAATCAGTAGCACTAAGTTGAGAAGAACGGGAAGCAGATATACCCAGTCCGCTGGCAGTGTCCTACAGGGACCCGTCTATCTGGCTGCCACGCCTGAATGTTTGCAACCGCGGCAGAGCTAGGCAGGCGCAATTGTGCAGCAATACAAACTGCATTACCTGGCCAAATTTCACGGGTGTACAAGAAACAACAGGGATTTACAAGTAGATGTTCACCCGGAACAGACGGAGGCCTGCCGGCAGCAAGATTCTGGAATACTTCCTAAGAAGCCTTGAATACAGTGAAACGCTCCTATGTTGCAATTACTCAGAACCTCATTCTGAGTGTTCCCGGCAGAGGTCATTCGGCTGAACACAACCGTGGACTAATTAGAGACAGATGTAGGCAGTGCCGTCCATACTGTTGGATGGAAAGTGGTGGCGTGCCAAACAACTGAGCTATAGTTCTCAACACTTTCACAAAGTGCCATAAGTTGAGGTTCAACTTACTAGTCCCGTTGAGTAGATTGTAGCCGTCAAAGCTGGAATCAGTAGCACTCAGGTGAGAAGAACGGGAAGCAGATATACCAGTCGGTTGGCAATGTCCTTTGGGGACCAGCCTATCTGGGTGCTACGCCTGATTGTTTGCAACCGCGGCAGAGCTAGGCAAGCGCAATTGTGCAGCAATGCAAACTGCATAACCTAGCCAAATTTCACGGGTGTACAAGAAACCACGGGGGATTTACAAGGAGATGTTTACCCGGAAGAGCCGGAAGCCTGCCGGCATCAAGATTACAGAATTCTTCCTACTATGCCTTGGAAGCAGTGAAACGCTCCTATGTTGCAATAACTCAGAACCTCATTCTGTGTGTTCCCGGCAGAGATCATTCGGCTGAACACAACCGTGGACTAATTAGAGCCAGATGTAGGCTGTGCCGACGATAGTGCTGTATGGACAGTGGTGGCGTGCCAAACAACTGAACTCTAGTTCTCAACAATTTCACAAAGTGCCATAAGTTGAGATTCAACTTACTGCTCCAGTTGAGTAGAGTGTAGCCGTCAAAGCGGGAATCAGTAGCACTCAGGTGAGAATGGGAAGCAGATATACCCAGTCCGCTGGCAGTGTCCTACAGGGACCAGTCTATCTAGCTGGCACGCCTGAATGTTTGCAACCACGGCAGACCTAGGCAGGCGCAATTGTGCAGCAATGGAAACTGCATAACCTGCCCAAATTTCAGGGGTGTAAAAGAAACCACCGGGGATTTACAAGGAGATGTTCACCCAGAAGAACTGGAGGCCTGCTGGCAGCAAGAGTCCGGAATTCTTCCTTAGAAGCCTTGAAAGCAGTGAAACGCTCCTATGTTGCAATAACTCAGAAACTGATTCTGAGTGTTCCCGGCAGAGGTCATTCGGCTGAAGACAACCGTGGACTAATTAGAGCCAGATGTAGGCAGTGCCGTCCATAGTGTTGGATGGACAGTGGTGGCGTGCCAAAAAACTGAGCTCTAGTTCTCAACACTTTCACAAAGTGCCATCAGTTGAGGTTGAACTTACTGCTCCGGTTGAGTAGAATGTAGCCGTCAAAGCTGTCATTACTAGCACTCAGGTGAGAAGAACGGGAACCAGATATACCCAGTCCGCTGGCAGTGTCCTTCGGGGACCAGCCTATCTGGCTGCCACGCCTGAATGTTTGCAACTGCGGCAGAGCTAGGCAGGAGCAATTGTGCAGCTATGCAAACTGCATAAGCTGGCCACATTTCACGGGTTTACAAGAAACCATGGGGGATTCACAAAGAGATGTTCACCCGGAAGTGCTGGAGGCCTGCCAGCAACAAGATTCCGTAATTCTTCCTAAGCAGCCTTGAAAGTAGTGAAACGCTCATATGTTGCAATAACTCAGAACCTCATTCTGAGTGTTCCCGGCAGAAGTCATTCGACTGAACACAACTGTGGACTAATTAGAGCAAGATATAGGCAGTGTCTTTCATAGTACTGGATGGACAGTGGTGGCGTGCCAAACAACTGAGCTCCAGTTCTCAACACTTTCACAAAGGGCCACAAGTTGAGGTTCAACTTACTGCTCCGGGTGAGTAGAGTGTAGCCGTCAAATCTGGAATCAGTAGCACTAAGTTGAGAAGAACGGGAAGCAGATATACCCAGTCCGCTGGCAGTGTCCTACAGGGACCCGTCTATCTGGCTGCCACGCCTGAATGTTTGCAACCGCGGCAGAGCTAGGCAGGCGCAATTGTGCAGCAATGCAAACTGCATTACCTGGCCAAATTTCACGGGTGTACAAGAAACAACAGGGATTTACAAGTAGATGTTCACCCGGAACAGACGGAGGCCTGCCGGCAGCAAGATTCTGGAATACTTCCTAAGAAGCCTTGAATACAGTGAAACGCTCCTATGTTGCAATTACTCAGAACCTCATTCTGAGTGTTCCCGGCAGAGGTCATTCGGCTGAACACAACCGTGGACTAATTAGAGACAGATGTAGGCAGTGCCGTCCATACTGTTGGATGGAAAGTGGTGGCGTGCCAAACAACTGAGCTATAGTTCTCAACACTTTCACAAAGTGCCATAAGTTGAGGTTCAACTTACTAGTCCCGTTGAGTAGATTGTAGCCGTCAAAGCTGGAATCAGTAGCACTCAGGTGAGAAGAACGGGAAGCAGATATACCCAGTCGGCTGGCAATGTCCTTTGGGGACCAGCCTATCTGGGTGCTACGCCTGATTGTTTGCAACCGCGGCAGAGCTAGGCAAGCGCAATTGTGCAGCAATGCAAACTGCATAACCTAGCCAAATTTCACGGGTGTACAAGAAACCACGGGGGATTTACAAGGAGATGTTTACCCGGAAGAGCCGGAAGCCTGCCGGCATCAAGATTACAGAATTCTTCCTACGATGCCTTGGAAGCAGTGAAACGCTCCTATGTTGCAGTAACTCAAAACCTCATTCTGAGTGTTTCCGACAGAGGTCATTCGGCTGAACACAACCGTGGACTAATTAGAGCCAGATGTATGCAGTGCCGTCCATAGTGCTGGATGGACAGTGGTGGCATGCCAAACAACTGAGCTATAGTTCTCAACACTTTCACAAAGTGCCATCAGTTGAGGTTCAACTTACTGCTCCGGTAGAGTAGATTGTAGCAGTCAAAGGTGGAATAAGTAGCACTCAGTTGAGAAGAACGGGAAGCAGATATACCCAGTCCACAGGCAGTGTCCTATGGGGCCAACCTATCTGGCTGCCACGCCTGAATGTTTGCACCCGTGGCAGAGGTAGGCAGGCGAAATTGTGCAGCAATTCAAACTGCATAACCTGGCCAAATTTCAGGGGTGTAAAAAAAACCACCGGGGATTTACAAGGCGATGTTCACCTAGAAGAGCCGGAGGCCTGCTGGCAGCAAGACTCTAGAATTCTTCCTAAGAAGCCTTGAAAGCAGTGAAACGCTCCTATGTTGCAATAACTCAGAAATTGATTCTGAGTGTTCCCGGCAGAGGTCATTCGGCTGAACACAACCGTCGACTAATTAGAGCCAGAGGTAGGTAGTGAGGTCCATAGTGCTGGATGGACAGTGGTGGCGTTCCAAACAACTGAGCTCTAGTTCTCCACACTTTCACAAAGTGCCATAAGTTGAGGTTCAACTTACTGCTCCGGTTGAGTAGAGTGTAGACGTCAAAGCTGGAATCAGTAGCACTCAGATGAGAAGAACGAGAAGCAGATACACCCAGTCAGTTGACAGTGTTCTACGGGGATAAGCCTATCTGGCTGCCACGCCTGAATATTTGCAACCCCTGCAGAGCTAGGCAGGCGCAATTGTGCAGCAATGCAAACTGCATAACCTGGCCAGATTTCAGGGGTGTACAAGAAACCACGGGGGATTTACAAGGAGATGTTCACCCGGAACAGCCGCAGGCCTGCCTGCAACAAGATTCCGGAATTCTTCCTAAGAAGCCTTGAAAGCAGTGAAACGCTCCTATGTTGCAACAACTCAGAACGTCAATCTGAGTGTTCAGGGAAGACGTCATTCGGCTGAACACAACCGTGGACTAATTAGTGCCCGATGTAGGCAGTGCCGTCTATAGTACTGGATGGACAGTGGTGGCGTGCCAAACAACTGAGCTCTTGTTCTCAACACTTTCACAAAGTGCCATCAGTTGAGGTTCAACTTACTTCTCTGGTTGAGTAGAGTGTAACCGTCAAAGCTGTCATCAGTAGCACTCAGGTGAGAATAACGGGAAGCAGATATACGCAGTCCGCTGGCAGTGTCCTTCGGGGACCAGCCTATCTAGCTGCCACGCCTGAATGTGTGCAACCGTGGCAGATTTGGGCAGGCGCAATGGTCCAGTAAATCAAACTACATAACCTGGCCAAATTTCACGGGTGTACAAGAAACCACGGGGGATTTGCAAGGAGATGTGCACCCGGAACAGACCGAGGCCTGCCTACAGCAAGATTCCAGAATTCTTCCTAAGTAGCCTTGAAATTAGTGAAACACTCCTATGTTGAAGTATCTGAGAACCTCATTCTGAGTGTTTCCGGCAGAGGTCATTCGGCTGAACACAACCGTGGACTAATTAGAGCCAGATGTAGGCAGTGCCGTCCATAGTGCTGGATGGACAGTGGTGGCGTGCCAAACAATTGAGCTCTAGTTCTCAACACTTTCACAAAGTGCCATAAGTTGATAGTCCACTTACTGCTCCGGTTGAGTAGAGTGTAGCCATCAAAGCTGGAATCACTAGCACTCAGGTGAAAAGAATGGGAAGCAGATATACCCAATCCGCTTGCAGTATCATATGGTGACCAGCCTATCTGGCTGCCACGCCTGAATGATTGCAACCACGGCAGAGTTAGGCAGGCACTATTGTGCAGCAATGCAAACTGCATAACCTGGCCAAATTTCTCGGGTGTACAAGAAAGCACGGGGGATTAACAAGGAGATGTTCACATGGAACAGCCGGAGGCCTGCTGGCAACACGATTCCGGAATTCTTCCTAAGAAGCCTTGAAAGCATTGAAACGCTCCTATGTTGCAATAATTCAGAACCTCATTCTGAGTGTTCCTGGCAGAGGTCATTCGGGTGAACACAACCGTGGACTAATTAGACCCAGATGTAGGCTGTGCCGTCCATATTGCTGGATGGACAGTGGTGGCGTGCAAAACAACTGAACTCTAGTTCTCAACACTTTTACAAAGTGCCATAAGTTGAGGTTCAACTTACTGCTTCGGTTGAGTAGTGTAGCTGTCAAAGCTGGAATGAGTAGCACTCAGGTGAGAAATACGGGAAGCACATATAGCCAATCCGCTGGCAGTGTCCTACGGGGACCAGCCTATCTGGCTGCCACGCCTGAATGTTTGCAACCACGGCAGAGCTAGGCAGGCGTAATTGTGCCCCAATGCAAACTGCATAACCTGGCCAAATTTTACAGGTGTACAAGATACCAAAGGGGATTTACAAGGAGCTGTTCACCCAGAACAGCCGGATGCATGCCGGTAGCAAGATTCCGGAATTCTTCCTAAGAAGCCTTGAAAGCAGTGAAACGCTCCTATGTTGCAATAACTCAGAAACTCATTCTGAGTGTTCCCGGCAGAGTTCATTCGGCTGAACACAACCATGGACTAATTAGAGCAAGATGTAAGCAGTGCCGTCCATAGTGCTGGATGGACAGTGGTTGCGTGCCAAACAACTGAGCTCTAGTTCTCAACACTTTCACACATTGCCATAAGTTGAGGTTCAAATTTCTGCTCCGGTTATGTAGAGTGTAGCCGTCAAACCTGGAATCAGTAGCAGTCAGGTTAGAAGAACGGGAAGCACATATAACCAGTCCGCTGGCAGTGTCCTACGGGGACTAGCCTTTCCGGCTGCCACGCCTGAATATTTGCAACCGAGGCAGAGCTAGGCAGGCACAATTGTGCAGCAATGCAAACTGGCCAAATTTCACGGGATTACAAGAAACCACGGGGAATTTACAAGGAGATGTTCACCCGGCACAGCCAGAGGCCTGCCCGCAGCAAGATTCCAGAATTCTCCCTAAGAAACCTTGAAAGCACTGAAACGCTCCGATGTTTCAACAACTCAGAACCTCATTCTGAGTGTTCCCGGCAGAGTTCATTGGGTTGAACACAACCGTGGACTTATTAGAGCCAGAAGTATGCAATGCCGTCCATAGTGCTGGATGAACTGGGGTGGCGTGCCAAACAACTGAGCTCTAGTTTTCAACACTTTCACAAAGTGCCATAAATTGAGGTTCTAATTACTGCTCCGGTGGAGTAGAGTGTAGCCATCAAAGCTGGAATCAGTAGCACTCAGGTGAGAAGAACGGTAAGCAGATATACTGGTCCGCTGGCAGTGTCCTACGGGGACCAGCCTATCTGGCTGCCACGCCTGAATGTTTGCAACCGCGGCAGTGCTAAGCAGGGGCAATTGTGCAGCAATGCAAACTGCATAACCTGGCCAAATGTCACGGGTGTACAAGAAACCACGGGGGATTTACAAGGAGATATTCACGCGGAACAGCCGGAGGCCTGCCGGCAGCAAGATTCCGGAATTCTTCCTAAGAAGCCTTGAAAGCAGTGAAACGCTCCTATGTTGCAACAACTCAGAACCTCATTCTGAGTGTTCCCGGCAGAGGTCATTCGGCTGAACACAACCGTGGACTAATTAGAGCCAGATGTAGGCAGTGCCCTCCATAGTGCTGGATGGACAGTGGTGGCGTGCCAAACAACTGAGCTCTAGTTCTAAACACTTTCACACATTGCCATAAGTTGAGGTTCAACTTACTGCTCCGGTTGAGTAGAGTGTAGCCGTCAAAGCTGGAATCAGTACACTCAGGTGAGAAGAACGGGAAGCAGATATACCCAGTCCGCTGGCAGTGTCCTACGTGGACCAGCCTATCTGGCTACCACGCCTGAATGTTTGCAACCGCGGCAGAGCTAGGCAGGCGCAATTGTGCAGCAATGCAAACTGCATAACCTGGCCTAATTTCACGGGTGTACAAGAAAGCACGGGGGATTTACAAGGAGATATTCACCCTGAACAGCCGGAGGCCTGCTGGCACCAACATTCCGTAATTCTTCCTAAGAAGCCTTGAAAGCAGTGAAACGCTCCTATGTTGCAACAACTCAGAACCTCATTCTGAGTGTTCCAGGCAGAGGTCATTCAGCTGAACACAACCGTGGAGTAATTAGAGCCAGATGTAGGCATTGCCGTCCATAGTGCTGGATGGACAGTTTTGGCGTGCCAAACAACTGAGCTCTAGTTCTCAACACTTGAACAAAGTGCCATAAGTTTAGGTTCTACTTACTACTCTGGTTGAGTAGAGTGTAGCCGTCAAAGCTGGAATCAGTAGCACTCAGGTGAGAAGAACGAGAAGCAGATATACTCAGTCCGCTGGCAGTGTCCTACGGGGACCAGCCTATCTGGCTGCCACGCCTGAATGTTTGCAACCGCGGCAGAGCTAGGGAGGCGCATTTGTGTAGCAATGAAAACTGCATAACCTGGCCAAATATCACGGATGTACAAGAAACCACGGGGGATTTATAAGGAAATGTTCATACGGAAAGGCCGGAGGACTGGCGGCAGCAACATTCCGGAATTCTTCCTAAGAAGCCTTGAAAGCAGTGAAACGCTCCTATGTTGCAATAACTCAGAACCTCCTTCTGAGTGTTCCCGGCAGAGGTCATTCCGCTGAACACAACCGTGGACTAATTATAACAAGATGTAGGCAGTGCCTTCCATAGTGCTGGATGGACAGTGGTGGGGTGCCAAACACCTGAGCTCTAGTTCTCAACACTTTCACAAATTGCCATAAGTTGAGGTTCAAGTTAGTGCTCTGGTTCATTAGAGTGTAGCCGTCAAAGCTGGAATCAGAAGCACTCAGGTGAGAAGAACGGGAAGCACATATAGCCAGTCTGCAGGCAATGTCCTACGAGCACCAGCCTATCTGGATGCCACGCCTGAATGTTTGCAACCGCGGCAGAGCTAGGCAGGCACAATTGTGCAGCAATGCAAACTTCATAACCTGGCCAAATTTCACGGGTGTACAAGAAACCACGGGGGATTTACAAGGAGATGTTCACCCGGAACAGCCGGAGGCCTGCTGGCACCAACATTCCGTAATTCTTCCTAAGAAGCCTTGAAAGCAGTGAAACGCTCCTATGTTGCAACAACTCAGAACGTCAATCTGAGTGTTCACGGAAGAGGTCATTCGGCTGAACACAACCATGGACTAATTAGAGCCAGATGTAGGCAGTGCCGTCCATAGTGCTGGATGGAATGTGGTGGCGTGCCAAACAACTGAGCTCTAGTTCTCAACACTTTCACAAAGTGCCATAAGTTGAGTTTCAACTTACTGCTCCGGTTGAGTAGAGTGTAGTCGTCTAAGCTGGAATCAGTATCACTCAGATGAGAAAATGGGAAGCAGATATACCCAGTCGGCTGGCAGTGTCCTACGGGGACCAGCCTATCCGGCTGCCACGCCGGAATGTTTGCCAACGCGGCACAGCTAGGCAGGCGCAATTTTGCAGCAATGCAAACTGCATAACCTGGCCAAATTTCACGGGTGTACAAGAAACCAAGGGGGATTTACAAGGAGATGTTCACCCGTAACAGCCAGAGGCCTGCCGGCAGGAACATTCCGTAATTCTTCCTAAGAAGCCTTGAAAGCAGTGAAACGCTCCTATGTTGCAATAACTCAGAACCTCATTCTGAGTGTTCCCGGCAGAGGTCATTTGGCTGAACATAACCATGGACTAATTAGAGCCAGATGTATGCAGTGCCGTCCGTAGTGCTGGATGGACAGTGGTGGCGTGCCAAACAACTGAGCTCTAGTTCTCAACACTTTCACAAAGTGCCACAAGTTGAGGTTCAACTTACTGCTCCGGTTGAGTAGAGTGTAGCCGTCCAAGCTGGAATCAGTAGCACTCAGGTGAGAAGAACGGGAAGCACATATACCCAGTCTGCTGGCAGTGTCCTACGGGGACTAGCCTTTCCGGCTGCCACGCCTGAATATTTGCAACCGAGGCAGAGTTAGGCAGGCGCAATTGTGCAGCAATGCAAACTGGCCAAATTTCGCGGGAGTACAAGAAACCACGGGGAATTTATAAGGAGATGTTCACCCGGAACAGCCGGAGGCCTGCCGGCAGCAAGATTCCGGAATTCTTCCTAATAAGCCTTGAAAGCAGTGAAACGCTCCTATTTTGCAACAACTCAGAACCACATTCTGAGTGTTCCCGGCAGAGGTCATTCGGTTGAACACAACCGTGGACTAATTAGAGCCAGATGTAGGCAGTGCCGTCCATAGTGCTTGACAGTGGTGGCGTGCCAAACAACTGAGCTCTAGTTCTCAACACTTTCACAAAGTGCCATAAGTTGAGGTTCAAGTTACTGCTCTGGTTGAGTAGAGTGTAGCCGACAAAGCTCGAATCAGTAGCTCTCAGTTGAGAAGAACCGGAAGCAGAATTACCGAGTCCGCTGGCAGTGTCCTACGTGGACCAGCCTATCTGGCTGCCACGCCTGAATGTTTGCAACCGCGGCAGAGCTAGGCAGGCACAATTGTGCCCCAATGCAAATTGCATAACCTGGCCAAATTTTACAGGTGTACAAGATACCAAAGGGGATTTACAAGGATATGTTCACCCAGAAGAGCCGGAGGCCTGCCGGCAGCAAGATTCCGGAATTCTCCCTAAGAAACCTTGAAAGCACTGAAACGCTCCTATGTTTCACCAACTCAGAACCTCATTCTGAGTGTTCCCGGCAGAGTTCATTGGGTTGAACACAACCGTGGACTTATTAGAGCCAGATGTACACAATGCCGTCCATAGTGCTGGATGAACTGGAGTGGCGTGCCAAACAACTGAGCTCTAGTTCTCAACACTTTCACAAAGTGCCATAAGTTGAGGTTCTACTTACTGCTCCGGTGGAGTAGAGTGGAGCCATCAAAGCTGGAATCAGTAGCACTCAGGTGTGAAGAACGGTAAGCAGATATACTGGTCCGCTGGCAGTGTCCTACGGGGACCAACCTATCTGGCTGCCACGCCTGAATGTTTGCAACCGCGGCAGTGCTAAGCAGGGGCAATTGTGCAGCAATGCAAACTGCATAACCTGGCCAAATGTCACGGGTGTACAAGAAACCACGGGGGATTTACAAGGAGATATTCACGCGGAACAGCCGGAGGCCTGCCGGCAGCAAGGTTCCGGAATTCTTCCTAAGAAGCCTTGAAAGCAGTGAAACGCTCCTATGTTGCAACAACTCAGAACCTCATTCTGAGTGTTCCCGGCAGAGGTCATTCGGCTGAACACAACCGTGGACTAATTAGAGCCAGATGTAGGCAGTGCCGTCCATAGTGCTGGATGGACAGTGGTGGCGTGCCAAACAACTGAGCTCTAATTCTCAACTCTTTCACACATTGCCATAAGTTGAGGTTCAACTTACTGCTCCGGTTGAGTAGAGTGTAGCCGTCAAAGCTGGAATCAGTACACTCAGGTGAGAAGAACGGGAAGCAGATATACCCAGTCCGCTGGCAGTGTCCTACGTGGACCAGCCTATCTGGCTACCACGCCTGAATGTTTGCAACCGCGGAAGAGCTAGGCAGGCGCAATTGTGCCGCAATGCAAACTGCATAACCTGGCCAAATTTCACGGGTGTACAAGAAACCACGGGGGATTTACAAGGAGATATTCACCCTGAACAGCCGGAGGCCTGCTGGCACCAACATTTCGTAATTCTTCCTAAGAAGCCTTGAAAGAAGTGAAACGCTCCTATGTTGCAACAACTCAGAACCTCATTTTGAGTGTTCCAGGCAGAGGTCATTCAGCTGAACACAACCGTGGAGTAATTAGAGCCAGATGTAGGCATTGCCGTCCATAATGCTGGATGGACAGTGTTGGCGTGCCAAACAACTGAGCTCTAGTTCTCAACACTTGAACAAAGTGCCATAAGTTGAGGTTCTACTTACTACTCTGGTTGAGTAGAGTGTAGCCGTCAAAGCTGGAATCAGTAGCACTCAGGTGAGAAGAACGAGAAGCAGATATACCCAGTCCGCTGGCAGTGTCCTACGGGGACCAGCCTATCTGGCTGCCACGCCTGAATGTTTGCAACCGCGGCAGAGCTAGGGAGGCTCATTTGTGTAGCAATGAAAACTGCATAACCTGGCCAAATATCACGGATGTACAAGAAACCACGGGGGATTTATAAGGAAATGTTCACACGGAAAGGCCGGAGGTCTGGCGGCAGCAACATTCCGGAATTCTTCCTAAGAAGCCTTGAAAGCAGTGAAACGCTCCTATGTTGCAATAACTCAGAACCTCCTTCTGAGTGTTCCCGGCAGAGGTCATTCCCTGAACAAAACCGTGGACTAATTAGAACAAGATGTAGGCAGTGCCTTCCATAGTGCTGGATGGACAGTGGTGGGGTGCCAAACACCTGAGCTCTAGTTCTCAACACTTTCACAAATTGCCATAAGTTGAGGTTCAAGTTAGTGCTCTGGTTCATTAGAGTGTAGCCGTCAAAGCTGGAATCAGTAGCACTCAGGTGAGAAGAACGGGAAGCACATATAGCCAGTCTGCAGGCAATGTCCTACGAGGACCAGCCTATCTGGATGCCACGCCTGAATGTTTGCAACCGCGGCAGAGCTAGGCAGGCGCAATTGTGCAGCAATGCAAACTTCATAACCTGGCCAAATTTCACGGGTGTACAAGAAACCACGGGGGATTTACAAGGAGATGTTCACCCGGAACAGCCGGAGGCCTGCTGGCACCAACATTCCGTAATTCTTCCTAAGAAGCCTTGAAAGCAGTGAAACGCTCCTATGTTGCAACAACTCAGAACGTCAATCTGAGTGTTCAGGGAAGACGTCATTCGGCTGAACACAACCGTGGAATAATTAGAGCCAGATGTAGGCAGTGCCGTCCATAGTGCTGGATGGACAGTGGTGGCGTGCCAAACAACTGAGCTCTAGTTCTCAACACTTTCACACATTGCCATTAGTTGAGGTTCAACTTAATGCTCCGGTTGAGTAGAGTTTAGCCGTCAAAGTTGGAATCAGTAGCACTCAGGTGAGAAGAACGGGAAGCAGATATACCCAGTCCGCTGGCAGTGTCCTACGGGGACCAGCCTATCTGGCTAACACGCCTTTATGTTTGCAACCGCGGCAGAGCTAGGCAGGCGCAATTGTGCAGCAATGCAAACTGCATAACCTGGGCAAATTTCACGGGTGTACAAGAAACCACGGGGGATTTTCAAGGATATGTTCACCCGGAACAGCCGGAGGCCTGCCGGCAGCAACATTCAGGAATTCTTCCTAAGAAGCCTTGAAAGCAGTGAAACGCTCTTTTGTTGCAATAACTCAGAACCTCAATCTGAGTGTTCCCGGCAGAGGTCATTCGGCTGAATATAACCATGGACTAATAAGACCCAGATGTAGGCAGTGCCGTCCGTAGTGCTGGATGGACAGTGGTGGCGTGCCAAACAACTGAGCTCTAGTTCTCAACACATTCACAAAGTGCCATAAGTTGAGGTTCAACTTACTGCTCCGGTTGAGTAGAGTGTAGCCGTCCAAGCTGGAATCAGTAGCACTCAGGTGAGAAGAACGGGAAGCACATATACCAAGTCTGCAGGCAGTGTCCTATGGGGACTAGCCTTTCCGGCTGCCACGCCTGAATGTTTGCAACCGCGGCAGAGCTAGGCAGGCGCAATTGGGCAGCAATGCAAACTGGCCACATTTCGCGTGAGTACAAGAAACCACGGGGAATTTACAAGGAGATGTTCACCCGGTACCGCCGGAGGCCTGCTGTCAGAAGGTTCGTGAATTCTTCCTAATAAGCCTTGAAAGCAGTGAAAGGCTCCTATTTGGCAACAACTCAGAACCACATTCTGAGTGTTCCCGGCCGAGGTCATTCGGTTGAACACAACCGTGGACTAATTAGAGCCACATGTAGGCAGTGCCGTCCTTAGTGCTGGACAGTGGTGGCGTGCCAAACAACTGAGCTCTAGTTCTCAACACTTTCACAAAGTGCCATAAGTTGAGGTTCAACTTACTGCTCCTTTAGAGTAGATTGTAGCCGTAAAACCTGGAATCAGTAGCACTCAGGAGAGAAAAACGGGAAGCAGATGTACCCAGTCTTTTGGCATTGTCCTACGGGGACCAGCCTATGTGGCTGCCACGCCAGAATGTTTGCAACTGTGGCAGAGCTAGGCAGGCGCAATTGTGCAGCAATGCAAACTACTTAACCTGGCCAAATTTCACGGGTGTACAAGAAACCACGGGGGATTTACAAGGAGATGTTCACCAGGAACAGCCGGAGTTCTGCCGGCAACAACATTCCGGAATTCTTCCTAAGAAGCCTTGAAAGAAGTGAAACGCTCCTATGTTGCCATAACACAGAACCTCATTATGAGTGTTTCCCGCAGAGGTCAATCTGCTGAACACAACCAGGGACTAATTAGAGCCAGATGTAGGCAGTGCCGTCCATAGTGCTGGACAGTGGTGGCGTGCCAAACAACTTAGCTCTAGTTCGCAACACTTTCACTAAGTGCCATAAATTGAGGTTCAACTTACTGCTCCGGTTGAGTAGAGTGTAGCTGTCAAAGCTGGAATCAGTAGCACTCAGGTGAGAAGAACGGGAAGCAGATATACCCAGTCCGCTGCAGTGTCCTACGGGGACCAGCCTATCTGGCTGCCACGCCTGAATGTTTGCAACTGCGGCAGAGCTAGGAGGCCCAATTGTGCAGCAATGCGAACTGCATAAGCTGGCCCAATTTCACGGGTGTACAAGAAACCACGGGGGATTTACATGGAGAAGTTCACCCGGAACAGCCAGAGGCCTGCCGGCAGCAAGATTCCGGAATTCTTCCTAAGAAGCCTTGAGAGCAGTGAAAAGCTCCTAGGTTGCAACAGCTCAGAACCTCATTCTGAGTGTTCCCGGCAGAGGTCATTTGGCTGAACACAACCGTGGACTAATTAGAGCCAGATGTAGGCAGTGCCGTCCATAGTGCTGGATGGACAGTGGTGGCGTGCCAAACAAGTGACTCTAGTTCTCAACACTTTCACAGAGTGCCATAAATTGAGGTTCAACTTACTGCTCAGGTTGAGTAGAGTGTACCGTCAAAGCTTTAATTAGTAGCACTCAGGAGAGAAGAATGGGAGCAGATATACACAGTCCGCTGGCAGTGTCCTATGGGACCAGCCTATCGGCCTGCCACGCCTGAATGTTTGCAACCGCGGCAGAGCTAGGCAGGAGCAATTGTGCAGCAATGCAAACTGCATAACCTGGCCAAATTTCACAGGTGTACAATAAATCACGGGGGATTTACAAGCAGATGTTCACCCGCAACAGACGTTGTCCTGCCGGCAGCAACATTCTGGAATTCTTCCTAAGAAGCCTTGAAATCACTGAAACGCTCCTATGTTGCAACAACTCAGAACCTGATTCTGAGTTTTGCCGGTAGAAGTCATTCGGCTGAACAAAACCGTAGCCTAATTAGAGCCAGATGTAGGCAGTGCCGTCCATAGTGCTGGATGGACAGTGGTGGCGTGCCAAACAACTGAGCTCTAGTTCTCAACATTTTCACAAAGTGCCATTAGTTGAGGTTCAACTTACTGCTCCGGTTGAGTAGAGTGTAGCCGTCGAAGCTGGAATCAGTATCACTCACGTGAGAAGGACGCGAAGCAGATATACCCAGACAGCTGGCATTGTCTTAAGGGGACCAGCCTATCTGGCTGCCACGCCTGAATGTTTGCAACCACGGCATAGCTAGGTAGGCGCAATTGTGCAGCAATGCAAACTGCATAAACTGGCCAAATTTCACTGGTGTACAAGAAACCGCGGGGGATATACCAGGAGATGTTGACCCCAAACAGCCGGAGGCCTGCCGGCAGCAACATTCCAGAATTTTTCCTAAGAAGGCTTGAAAGCAGTGAAACGCTCCTAAGTTGCAATAACTCAGAACCTCATTCTGAATGTTTCCGGCAGAGGTCATTCGGCTGAACACAGCCGTGGAATAATTAGAGCCAGATGTAGGCAGTGCCGTCCATAGTGCTGGACAGTGGTGGAGTGCCAAACAACTGAGCTCTAGTGCTCAACACTTTCACAAAGTGCCATAAGTTGAGGTTCATCTTACTGCTCCGGTTGAGTAGAGTGTAGACATCAAAGCTGGAATCAGTAGCACTCAGGTGAGAAGAACGGGAAGCAGATATACCCAGTGGGCTGGCAGTGTCATACGGGGACCAGCCTACCTGGCTTCCACCCTGAATGTTTGCGACCACAGCAGAGCTAGGCACGAGCAATTGTGCAGCAATGCAAACTACATAACCTGGCCAAATTTCACGGGTGTAGAAGAAACCAGGGGGATTTACAAGGAGATGTTCACACAGAATAGCCCGAGGCCTGCAGGCAGCAAGATTACGGAATTCTTCCTAATAAGCCTTGAAAGCAGTGAAATGCTCCTATGTTGCAATAACTCAGAATCTCAATATGAGTTTTCCGGGCAGAGGTCATTCGGCTGAACACAATCGTGGAGTAATTAGAGCCAGATGTAGGCAGTGCCGTCCATAGTGCTGGATGGACTGTCGTGGCATGCCAAACAACTGAGCTCTAGTTCTCAACACTTTCACAAAGTGCCATAAGTTGAGGTTCAACTTACTGCTCCGGTTGAGTAGAGTGTAGCAGTCAAAGGTGGAATCAGTAGCACTCAGGTGAGAAGAACGGGAAGCAGATATACCCAGTCCGCTGGCAGTGACCCACGGGGACCAGCCTATCTGGCTGCCACGCCTGAATGTTTGCAACCGCGGCAGAGCTAGGCAGGTGCAATTGTGTAGCAATGCAAACTGCATAACCTGGCCAAATGTCACGGGTGTACAAGAAACCACGGGGGATTTACAAGGAGATTTTCACCCGGAAAAGCCGGAGGCCTGCCGGCAGCAACATTCCAGAATTCTTCCTAAGAAGCCTTGAAAGCAGTGAAACGCTCCTATGTTGCAATAACTCAGAACCTCATTCTGAGTGTTCCCGGCAGAGGTCATTCGGTTGAACACAACCATGGACTTATTAGAGCCAGATGTAGGCAGTGCCGTCCATAGTCCTGGCTGAACTGTGGTGGCGTGACAAACAACTGAGCTCTAGTTCTCAACACTTTCACAAAGTGCCATAAGTTGAGGTTCAAGTTACTGTTCGGTTGAGTAGAGTATTGCCGTCAAAGCTGGAATCAGTAGCACTCCGGTGAAAAGAACGGGAAGTAGATATACCCAGTCGGCTGGCAGTGTCCTACGGGGACCAGCCTATCTGGCTGCCACGCCTGAATGTTTGTAACTGCGGCATAGCAAGGCAGGCGCAATTGTGCAGCAATGCGAACTGCATAACCTGGCCAAATTTCACGGGTGTACAAGAAACCACGGGGGATTTACAAGGAGATGTTCACCCAGAACAGTCGGAGGCTTGCCGGCAGCAAGATTCCGGAATTCTTCCTAAGAAGCCTTGAAAGCAGTGAAACGCTCCTATGTTGCAATAACTCAGAAAATCATTCTGAGTGTTCCCGGCAGAGGTCATTCGGCTGAACACAACCATGGATTAATTAGAGCCAGACGTAGGCAGTGAAGTCCATAGTGCTAGATGGACAGTGGTGTCATGCCAAACACCTGAGCTCTAGTTCTCATCACTTTCACAAATTGCCATAATTTGAGGTTCAAGTTAGTGCTCTGGTTCAGTACAGTGTAGCCGTCAAAGCTGGAATCAGTAGCACTCAGATGAGAAGAACGGGAAGCACATATATCCAGTCTGCTGGCAATGTCCTACGGGGACCAGCCTATCTGGATGCCACGCCTGAATGTTTGCAACCGCGGCAGAGCTAGGCAGGCGCAATTGTGCAGCTGTGCAAACTGCATAACCTTGCCAAATTTCACGGGTGTACAAGAAACCACGGGGGATTTAGAAGGAGATGTTCACCAAGAACAGCAGGAGGCCTGCTGGCACCAACATTCCGTAATTCTTCCTAAGAAGCCTTCAAAGCAGTGAAACGCTCCTATGTTGCAACAACTCAGAACCTCAATCTCAGTGTTCCCGGCAGAGGTCATTCGGCTGAACACAACGTGGACTAATTAGAGCCTGATGTAGGCAGTGCCGTCCATAGTGCTGGATGGACAGTGGTGGCGTGCCAAACAACAGGGCTCTAGTACTCAACACTTTCACAAATTGCCATAAGTTGAGGTTCAACTTACTGCTCCGGTTGAGTAGAGTGTAGCCGCCAAAGCTGGAATCAGTAGCACTCAGGTGAGAAGAACGGGAAGCACATATACCCAGTGTGCTGGCAGTGTCCTAAGGGGCCCAGCCTATCTGGCTGCCACGCCTGAATGTTTGCAACCGGGGCAGAGCTAGGCAGGCGCAATTGTGCAGCAATGCAAACTGCATAACCTGGCCAAATTTCACGGGTGTACAAGAAACCACGGGGGATTTACAAGGAGATATTCACCCGGAACTGCCGGAGGCCTGCCAGCACCAACATTCCGTAATTCTTCCAAAGAAGCCTTGAAAGCAGTGAAACGCTCTTATGTTGCAATAACTCAGAACTTCATTCTGAGTGTTCCCTGCAGAGTTCAATGGGTTGAACACAACCTTGGACTTATTAGAGCCAGATGTAGGCATTGCCGTCCATAGTGCTGGATGGACAGTGTTGGCGTGCCAAACAACTGAGCTCTAGTTCTCAACACTTGAACAAAGTGCCATAAGTTTAGGTTCTACTTACTACTCTGGTTGAGTAGAGTGTAGCCGTCAAAGCTGGAATCAGTAGCACTCAGGTGAGAAGAACGAGAAGCAGATATACCCAGTCCGCTGGCAGTGTCCTACGGGGACCAGCCTATCTGGCTGCCACGCCTGAATGTTTGCAACCGCGGCAGAGCTATGGAGGCTCATTTGTGTAGCAATGAAAACTGCATAACCTGGCCAAATATCACGGATGTACAAGAAACCACGGGGGATTTATAAGGAAATGTTCACACGGAAAGGCCGGAGGTCTGGCGGCAGCAACATTCCGGAATTCTTCCTAAGAAGCCTTGAAAGCAGTGAAACGCTCCTATGTTGCAATAACTCAGAACCTCCTTCTGAGTGTTCCCGGCAGAGGTCATTCCCTGAACAAAACCGTGGACTAATTAGAACAAGATGTAGGCAGTGCCTTCCATAGTGCTGGATGGACAGTGGTGGGGTGCCAAACACCTGAGCTCTAGTTCTCAACACTTTCACAAATTGCCATAAGTTGAGGTTCAAGTTAGTGCTCTGGTTCATTAGAGTGTAGCCGTCAAAGCTGGAATCAGTAGCACTCAGGTGAGAAGAACGGGAAGCACATATAGCCAGTCTGCAGGCAATGTCCTACGAGGACCAGCCTATCTGGATGCCACGCCTGAATGTTTGCAACCGCGGCAGAGCTAGGCAGGCGCAATTGTGCAGCAATGCAAACTTCATAACCTGGCCAAATTTCACGGGTGTACAAGAAACCACGGGGGATTTACAAGGAGATGTTCACCCGGAACAGCCGGAGGCCTGCTGGCACCAACATTCCGTAATTCTTCCTAAGAAGCCTTGAAAGCAGTGAAACGCTCCTATGTTGCAACAACTCAGAACGTCAATCTGAGTGTTCAGGGAAGACGTCATTCGGCTGAACACAACCGTGGAATAATTAGAGCCAGATGTAGGCAGTGCCGTCCATAGTGCTGGATGGACAGTGGTGGCGTGCCAAACAACTGAGCTCTAGTTCTCAACACTTTCACACATTGCCATTAGTTGAGGTTCAACTTAATGCTCCGGTTGAGTAGAGTTTAGCCGTCAAAGTTGGAATCAGTAGCACTCAGGTGAGAAGAACGGGAAGCAGATATACCCAGTCCGCTGGCAGTGTCCTACGGGGACCAGCCTATCTGGCTAACACGCCTTTATGTTTGCAACCGCGGCAGAGCTAGGCAGGCGCAATTGTGCAGCAATGCAAACTGCATAACCTGGGCAAATTTCACGGGTGTACAAGAAACCACGGGGGATTTTCAAGGATATGTTCACCCGGAACAGCCGGAGGCCTGCCGGCAGCAACATTCAGGAATTCTTCCTAAGAAGCCTTGAAAGCAGTGAAACGCTCTTTTGTTGCAATAACTCAGAACCTCAATCTGAGTGTTCCCGGCAGAGGTCATTCGGCTGAATATAACCATGGACTAATAAGACCCAGATGTAGGCAGTGCCGTCCGTAGTGCTGGATGGACAGTGGTGGCGTGCCAAACAACTGAGCTCTAGTTCTCAACACATTCACAAAGTGCCATAAGTTGAGGTTCAACTTACTGCTCCGGTTGAGTAGAGTGTAGCCGTCCAAGCTGGAATCAGTAGCACTCAGGTGAGAAGAACGGGAAGCACATATACCAAGTCTGCAGGCAGTGTCCTATGGGGACTAGCCTTTCCGGCTGCCACGCCTGAATGTTTGCAACCGCGGCAGAGCTAGGCAGGCGCAATTGGGCAGCAATGCAAACTGGCCACATTTCGCGTGAGTACAAGAAACCACGGGGAATTTACAAGGAGATGTTCACCCGGTACCGCCGGAGGCCTGCTGTCAGAAGGTTCGTGAATTCTTCCTAATAAGCCTTGAAAGCAGTGAAAGGCTCCTATTTGGCAACAACTCAGAACCACATTCTGAGTGTTCCCGGCCGAGGTCATTCGGTTGAACACAACCGTGGACTAATTAGAGCCACATGTAGGCAGTGCCGTCCTTAGTGCTGGACAGTGGTGGCGTGCCAAACAACTGAGCTCTAGTTCTCAACACTTTCACAAAGTGCCATAAGTTGAGGTTCAACTTACTGCTCCTTTAGAGTAGATTGTAGCCGTAAAACCTGGAATCAGTAGCACTCAGGAGAGAAAAACGGGAAGCAGATGTACCCAGTCTTTTGGCATTGTCCTACGGGGACCAGCCTATGTGGCTGCCACGCCAGAATGTTTGCAACTGTGGCAGAGCTAGGCAGGCGCAATTGTGCAGCAATGCAAACTACTTAACCTGGCCAAATTTCACGGGTGTACAAGAAACCACGGGGGATTTACAAGGAGATGTTCACCAGGAACAGCCGGAGTTCTGCCGGCAACAACATTCCGGAATTCTTCCTAAGAAGCATTGAAAGAAGTGAAACGCTCCTATGTTGCCATAACACAGAACCTCATTATGAGTGTTTCCCGCAGAGGTCAATCTGCTGAACACAACCAGGGACTAATTAGAGCCAGATGTAGGCAGTGCCGTCCATAGTGCTGGACAGTGGTGGCGTGCCAAACAACTTAGCTCTAGTTCGCAACACTTTCACTAAGTGCCATAAATTGAGGTTCAACTTACTGCTCCGGTTGAGTAGAGTGTAGCTGTCAAAGCTGGAATCAGTAGCACTCAGGTGAGAAGAACGGGAAGCAGATATACCCAGTCCGCTGCAGTGTCCTACGGGGACCAGCCTATCTGGCTGCCACGCCTGAATGTTTGCAACTGCGGCAGAGCTAGGAGGCCCAATTGTGCAGCAATGCGAACTGCATAAGCTGGCCCAATTTCACGGGTGTACAAGAAACCACGGGGGATTTACATGGAGAAGTTCACCCGGAACAGCCAGAGGCCTGCCGGCAGCAAGATTCCGGAATTCTTCCTAAGAAGCCTTGAGAGCAGTGAAAAGCTCCTAGGTTGCAACAGCTCAGAACCTCATTCTGAGTGTTCCCGGCAGAGGTCATTTGGCTGAACACAACCGTGGACTAATTAGAGCCAGATGTAGGCAGTGCCGTCCATAGTGCTGGATGGACAGTGGTGGCGTGCCAAACAAGTGACTCTAGTTCTCAACACTTTCACAGAGTGCCATAAATTGAGGTTCAACTTACTGCTCAGGTTGAGTAGAGTGTACCGTCAAAGCTTTAATTAGTAGCACTCAGGAGAGAAGAATGGGAAGCAGATATACACAGTCCGCTGGCAGTGTCCTATGGGACCAGCCTATCGGCCTGCCACGCCTGAATGTTTGCAACCACGGCAGAGCTAGGCAGGAGCAATTGTGCAGCAATGCAAACTGCATAACCTGGCCAAATTTCACAGGTGTACAATAAATCACGGGGGATTTACAAGCAGATGTTCACCCGCAACAGACGTTGTCCTGCCGGCAGCAACATTCTGGAATTCTTCCTAAGAAGCCTTGAAAGCAGTGAAACGCTCCTATGTTGCAACAACTCAGAACCTGATTCTGAGTTTTGCCGGTAGAAGTCATTCGGCTGAACAAAACCGTAGCCTAATTAGAGCCAGATGTAGGCAGTGCCGTCCATAGTGCTGGATGGACAGTGGTGGCGTGCCAAACAACTGAGCTCTAGTTCTCAACATTTTCACAAAGTGCCATTAGTTGAGGTTCAACTTACTGCTCCGGTTGAGTAGAGTGTAGCCGTCGAAGCTGGAATCAGTATCACTCACGTGAGAAGGACGCGAAGCAGATATACCCAGACAGCTGGCATTGTCTTAAGGGGACCAGCCTATCTGGCTGCCACGCCTGAATGTTTGCAACCACGGCATAGCTAGGTAGGCGCAATTGTGCAGCAATGCAAACTGCATAAACTGGCCAAATTTCACTGGTGTACAAGAAACCGCGCGGGATATACCAGGAGATGTTGACCCCAAACAGCCGGAGGCCTGCCGGCAGCAACATTCCAGAATTTTTCCTAAGAAGGCTTGAAAGCAGTGAAACGCTCCTAAGTTGCAATAACTCAGAACCTCATTCTGAATGTTTCCGGCAGAGGTCATTCGGCTGAACACAGCCGTGGAATAATTAGAGCCAGATGTAGGCAGTGCCGTCCATAGTGCTGGACAGTGGTGGAGTGCCAAACAACTGAGCTCTAGTGCTCAACACTTTCACAAAGTGCCATAAGTTGAGGTTCATCTTACTGCTCCGGTTGAGTAGAGTGTAGACATCAAAGCTGGAATCAGTAGCACTCAGGTGAGAAGAACGGGAAGCAGATATACCCAGTGGGCTGGCAGTGTCATACGGGGACCAGCCTACCTGGCTTCCACCCTGAATGTTTGCGACCACGGCAGAGCTAGGCACGAGCAATTGTGCAGCAATGCAAACTACATAACCTGGCCAAATTTCACGGGTGTAGAAGAAACCAGGGGGATTTACAAGGAGATGTTCACACAGAATAGCCCGAGGCCTGCAGGCAGCAAGATTACGGAATTCTTCCTAATAAGCCTTGAAAGCAGTGAAATGCTCCTATGTTGCAACAACTCAGAATCTCAATATGAGTTTTCCGGGCAGAGGTCATTCGGCTGAACACAATCGTGGAGTAATTAGAGCCAGATGTAGGCAGTGCCGTCCATAGTGCTGGATGGACTGTCGTGGCATGCCAAACAACTGAGCTCTAGTTCTCAACACTTTCACAAAGTGCCATAAGTTGAGGTTCAACTTACTGCTCCGGTTGAGTAGAGTGTAGCAGTCAAAGGTGGAATCAGTAGCACTCAGGTGAGAAGAACGGGAAGCAGATATACCCAGTCCGCTGGCAGTGTCCCACGGGGACCAGCCTATCTGGCTGCCACGCCTGAATGTTTGCAACCGCGGCAGAGCTAGGCAGGTGCAATTGTGTAGCAATGCAAACTGCATAACCTGGCCAAATGTCACGGGTGTACAAGAAACCACGGGGGATTTACAAGGAGATTTTCACCCGGAAAAGCCGGAGGCCTGCCGGCAGCAACATTCCAGAATTCTTCCTAAGAAGCCTTGAAAGCAGTGAAACGCTCCTATGTTGCAATAACTCAGAACCTCATTCTGAGTGTTCCCGGCAGAGGTCATTCGGTTGAACACAACCATGGACTTATTAGAGCCAGATGTAGGCAGTGCCGTCCATAGTCCTGGCTGAACTGTGGTGGCGTGACAAACAACTGAGCTCTAGTTCTCAACACTTTCACAAAGTGCCATAAGTTGAGGTTCAAGTTACTGTTCGGTTGAGTAGAGTATTGCCGTCAAAGCTGGAATCAGTAGCACTCCGGTGAAAAGAACGGGAAGTAGATATACCCAGTCGGCTGGCAGTGTCCTACGGGGACCAGCCTATCTGGCTGCCACGCCTGAATGTTTGTAACTGCGGCATAGCAAGGCAGGCGCAATTGTGCAGCAACGCGAACTGCATAACCTGGCCAAATTTCACGGGTGTACAAGAAACCACGGGGGATTTACAAGGAGATGTTCACCCAGAACAGTCGGAGGCTTGCCGGCAGCAAGATTCCGGAATTCTTCCTAAGAAGCCTTGAAAGCAGTGAAACGCTCCTATGTTGCAATAACTCAGAAAATCATTCTGAGTGTTCCCGGCAGAGGTCATTCGGCTGAACACAACCGTGGATTAATTAGAGCCAGACGTAGGCAGTGAAGTCCATAGTGCTAGATGGACAGTGGTGTCATGCCAAACACCTGAGCTCTAGTTCTCATCACTTTCACAAATTGCCATAATTTGAGGTTCAAGTTAGTGCTCTGGTTCAGTACAGTGTAGCCGTCAAAGCTGGAATCAGTAGCACTCAGATGAGAAGAACGGGAAGCACATATATCCAGTCTGCTGGCAATGTCCTACGGGGACCAGCCTATCTGGATGCCACGCCTGAATGTTTGCAACCGCGGCAGAGCTAGGCAGGCGCAATTGTGCAGCTGTGCAAACTGCTTAACCTTGCCAAATTTCACGGGTGTACAAGAAACCACGGGGGATTTAGAAGGAGATGTTCACCAAGAACAGCAGGAGGCCTGCTGGCACCAACATTCCGTAATTCTTCCTAAGAAGCCTTCAAAGCAGTGAAACGCTCCTATGTTGCAACAACTCAGAACCTCAATCTCAGTGTTCCCGGCAGAGGTCATTCGGCTGAACACAACGTGGACTAATTAGAGCCTGATGTAGGCAGTGCCGTCCATAGTGCTGGATGGACAGTGGTGGCGTGCCAAACAACAGGGCTCTAGTACTCAACACTTTCACAAATTGCCATAAGTTGAGGTTCAACTTACTGCTCCGGTTGAGTAGAGTGTAGCCGCCAAAGCTGGAATCAGTAGCACTCAGGTGAGAAGAACGGGAAGCACATATACCCAGTGTGCTGGCAGTGTCCTAAGGGGCCCAGCCTATCTGGCTGCCACGCCTGAATGTTTGCAACCGGGGCAGAGCTAGGCAGGCGCAATTGTGCAGCAATGCAAACTGCATAACCTGGCCAAATTTCACGGGTGTACAAGAAACCACGGGGGATTTACAAGGAGATATTCACCCGGAACTGCCGGAGGCCTGCCGGCACCAACATTCCGTAATTCTTCCAAAGAAGCCTTGAAAGCAGTGAAACGCTCTTATGTTGCAATAACTCAGAACTTCATTCTGAGTGTTCCCTGCAGAGTTCAATGGGTTGAACACAACCTTGGACTTATTAGAGCCAGATGTAGGCATTGCCGTCCATAGTGCTGGATGGACAGTGTTGGCGTGCCAAACAACTGAGCTCTAGTTCTCAACACTTGAACAAAGTGCCATAAGTTTAGGTTCTACTTACTACTCTGGTTGAGTAGAGTGTAGCCGTCAAAGCTGGAATCAGTAGCACTCAGGTGAGAAGAACGAGAAGCAGATATACCCAGTCCGCTGGCAGTGTCCTACGGGGACCAGCCTATCTGGCTGCCACGCCTGAATGTTTGCAACCGCGGCAGAGCTAGGGAGGCTCATTTGTGTAGCAATGAAAACTGCATAACCTGGCCAAATATCACGGATGTACAAGAAACCACGGGGGATTTATAAGGAAATGTTCACACGGAAAGGCCGGAGGTCTGGCGGCAGCAACATTCCGGAATTCTTCCTAAGAAGCCTTGAAAGCAGTGAAACGCTCCTATGTTGCAATAACTCAGAACCTCCTTCTGAGTGTTCCCGGCAGAGGTCATTCCCTGAACAAAACCGTGGACTAATTAGAACAAGATGTAGGCAGTGCCTTCCATAGTGCTGGATGGACAGTGGTGGGGTGCCAAACACCTGAGCTCTAGTTCTCAACACTTTCACAAATTGCCATAAGTTGAGGTTCAAGTTAGTGCTCTGGTTCATTAGAGTGTAGCCGTCAAAGCTGGAATCAGTAGCACTCAGGTGAGAAGAACGGGAAGCACATATAGCCAGTCTGCAGGCAATGTCCTACGAGGACCAGCCTATCTGGATGCCACGCCTGAATGTTTGCAACCGCGGCAGAGCTAGGCAGGCGCAATTGTGCAGCAATGCAAACTTCATAACCTGGCCAAATTTCACGGGTGTACAAGAAACCACGGGGGATTTACAAGGAGATGTTCACCCGGAACAGCCGGAGGCCTGCTGGCACCAACATTCCGTAATTCTTCCTAAGAAGCCTTGAAAGCAGTGAAACGCTCCTATGTTGCAACAACTCAGAACGTCAATCTGAGTGTTCAGGGAAGACGTCATTCGGCTGAACACAACCGTGGAATAATTAGAGCCAGATGTAGGCAGTGCCGTCCATAGTGCTGGATGGACAGTGGTGGCGTGCCAAACAACTGAGCTCTAGTTCTCAACACTTTCACACATTGCCATTAGTTGAGGTTCAACTTAATGCTCCGGTTGAGTAGAGTTTAGCCGTCAAAGTTGGAATCTGTAGCACTCAGGTGAGAAGAACGGGAAGCAGATATACCCAGTCCGCTGGCAGTGTCCTACGGGGACCAGCCTATCTGGCTAACACGCCTTTATGTTTGCAACCGCGGCAGAGCTAGGCAGGCGCAATTGTGCAGCAATGCAAACTGCATAACCTGGGCAAATTTCACGGGTGTACAAGAAACCACGGCGGATTTTCAAGGATATGTTCACCCGGAACAGCCGGAGGCCTGCCGGCAGCAACATTCAGGAATTCTTCCTAAGAAGCCTTGAAAGCAGTGAAACGCTCTTTTGTTGCAATAACTCAGAACCTCAATCTGAGTGTTCCCGGCAGAGGTCATTCGGCTGAATATAACCATGGACTAATAAGACCCAGATGTAGGCAGTGCCGTCCGTAGTGCTGGATGGACAGTGGTGGCGTGCCAAACAACTGAGCTCTAGTTCTCAACACATTCACAAAGTGCCATAAGTTGAGGTTCAACTTACTGCTCCTTTAGAGTAGATTGTAGCCGTAAAACCTGGAATCAGTAGCACTCAGGAGAGAAAAACGGGAAGCAGATGTACCCAGTCTTTTGGCATTGTCCTACGGGGACCAGCCTATGTGGCTGCCACGCCAGAATGTTTGCAACTGTGGCAGAGCTAGGCAGGCGCAATTGTGCAGCAATGCAAACTACTTAACCTGGCCAAATTTCACGGGTGTACAAGAAACCACGGGGGATTTACAAGGAGATGTTCACCAGGAACAGCCGGAGTTCTGCCGGCAACAACATTCCGGAATTCTTCCTAAGAAGCCTTGAAAGAAGTGAAACGCTCCTATGTTGCCATAACACAGAACCTCATTATGAGTGTTTCCCGCAGAGGTCAATCTGCTGAACACAACCAGGGACTAATTAGAGCCAGATGTAGGCAGTGCCGTCCATAGTGCTGGACAGTGGTGGCGTGCCAAACAACTTAGCTCTAGTTCGCAACACTTTCACTAAGTGCCATAAATTGAGGTTCAACTTACTGCTCCGGTTGAGTAGAGTGTAGCTGTCAAAGCTGGAATCAGTAGCACTCAGGTGAGAAGAACGGGAAGCAGATATACCCAGTCCGCTGCAGTGTCCTACGGGGACCAGCCTATCTGGCTGCCACGCCTGAATGTTTGCAACTGCGGCAGAGCTAGGAGGCCCAATTGTGCAGCAATGCGAACTGCATAAGCTGGCCCAATTTCACGGGTGTACAAGAAACCACGGGGGATTTACATGGAGAAGTTCACCCGGAACAGCCAGAGGCCTGCCGGCAGCAAGATTCCGGAATTCTTCCTAAGAAGCCTTGAGAGCAGTGAAAAGCTCCTAGGTTGCAACAGCTCAGAACCTCATTCTGAGTGTTCCCGGCAGAGGTCATTTGGCTGAACACAACCGTGGACTAATTAGAGCCAGATGTAGGCAGTGCCGTCCATAGTGCTGGATGGACAGTGGTGGCGTGCCAAACAAGTGACTCTAGTTCTCAACACTTTCACAGAGTGCCATAAATTGAGGTTCAACTTACTGCTCAGGTTGAGTAGAGTGTACCGTCAAAGCTTTAATTAGTAGCACTCAGGAGAGAAGAATGGGAAGCAGATATACACAGTCCGCTGGCAGTGTCCTATGGGACCAGCCTATCGGCCTGCCACGCCTGAATGTTTGCAACCGCGGCAGAGCTAGGCAGGAGCAATTGTGCAGCAATGCAAACTGCATACCCTGGCCAAATTTCACAGGTGTACAATAAATCACGGGGGATTTACAAGGAGATGTTCACCCGCAACAGACGTTGTCCTGCCGGCAGCAACATTCTGGAATTCTTCCTAAGAAGCCTTGAAAGCAGTGAAACGCTCCTATGTTGCAACAACTCAGAACCTGATTCTGAGTTTTGCCGGTAGAAGTCATTCGGCTGAACAAAACCGTAGCCTAATTAGAGCCAGATGTAGGCATTGCCGTCCATAGTGCTGGATGGACAGTGGTGGCGTGCCAAACAACTGAGCTCTAGTTCTCAACATTTTCACAAAGTGCCATTAGTTGAGGTTCAACTTACTGCTCCGGTTGAGTAGAGTGTAGCCGTCGAAGCTGGAATCAGTATCACTCACGTGAGAAGGACGCGAAGCAGATATACCCAGACAGCTGGCATTGTCTTAAGGGGACCAGCCTATCTGGCTGCCACGCCTAAATGTTTGCAACCACGGCATAGCTAGGTAGGCGCAATTGTGCAGCAATTCAAACTGCATAACCTGGCCAAATTTCACTGGTGTACAAGAAACCGCGCGGGATATACCAGGAGATGTTGACCCCAAACAGCCGGAGGCCTGCCGGCAGCAACATTCCAGAATTTTTCCTAAGAAGGCTTGAAAGCAGTGAAACGCTCCTATGTTACAATAACTCAGGACCTCATTCTGAATGTTTCCGGCAGAGGTCATTCGGCTGAACACAGCCGTGGAATAATTAGAGCCAGATGTAGGCAGTGCCGTCCATAGTGCTGGACAGTGGTGGAGTGCCAAACAACTGAGCTCTAGTGCTCAACACTTTCACAAAGTGCCATAAGTTGAGGTTCATCTTACTGCTCCGGTTGAGTAGAGTGTAGACATCAAAGCTGGAATCAGTAGCACTCAGGTGAGAAGAACGGGAAGCAGATATACCCAGTGGGCTGGCAGTGTCATACGGGGACCAGCCTACCTGGCTTCCACCCTGAATGTTTGCGACCACGGCAGAGCTAGGCAGGAGCAATTGTGCAGCAATGCAAACTGCATAACCTGGCCAAATTTCACCGGTGTACAAGAAACCACGGGGGATTTACAAGGAGATGATCACCCGGAACAGCCGGAGGCCTGCCGGCATGAACATTCCGGAATTCTTCCTAAGAATTCTTGAAAGCAGTGAAAGGCTCCTATGTTACTATAACTCAGAACCTCATTCTGAGTGTTCCCCGCAGAGGTCATTCGGCTGAACACAACCGTGGACTAATTAGAGCCAGATGTAGGCATTGCCTTCCATAGTGCTGGATGAACAATGGTGACGTGCCAAACAACTGAGCTCTAGTTCTAAACACTTTCACAAAGTGCCATAAGTTGAGGTTCACCTTATTGCTCCGGTTGAGTAGAGTGTAGCCGGCCAAGCTGGATTCAGTAGCTATCAGGTGAGAAGAACGGGAAGCACATATACCCCGTACGCTGGCAGTGTCCTACGGGGACAAGCCTATCTGGCTGCCACGCCTGAATGTTTGCAACCGCGGCACAGCTAGCCAGGCGCAATTGTGCAGCAATGCAAACTGGCCAAATTTCGTGGGTGTACAAGAAATCACGGGGGATTTACAAGGAGATGTTCACCCAGAACAGCTGGAGGCCTGCCGGCAGCAAGATTCCGGAATTCTTCCTAATAAGCCTTGAAAGCAGTGAAATGCTCCTATGTTGCAACAACTCAGAACTTCAATCTCAGTGTTCCCGGCAGAGGCCATTCGGCTGAACACAACCGTGGACTAAATAGAGCCAGATGTAGGCAGTGCCATCCATAGTGCTGGATGGACAGTGGTGGCGTGGAAAACAAATGAGTTCTAGTTCTCAACACTTTCACAAAGTGCCATGAGTTGAGGTTCAAGTTACTGCTCCGGTTGAGTAGAGTGTAGCCGTCCAAGCTGGAATCAGTAGCACTCAGGTGAGAAGAACGGGAAGCAGATATGCCCAGTCCGCTGGCAGTGTCCTAAGGGGACGAGCCTATCTGGCTGCCTCGCCCGAATGTTTGCAACAGCGGCAGAGCGAGGCAGGCGCAATTGTGCAGCAATGCAAACTACATAACCTGGCCAAATTTCACGGGTGTACAAGAAACCAGGGGGATTTACAAGGAGATGTTCACACAGAACAGCCCGAGGCCTGCAGGCAGCAAGATTCCGGATTTCTTCCTAATAAGCCTTGAAAGCAGTGAAACGCTCCTATGTTGCAACAACTCAGAATCTCAATATGAGTGTTCAGGGCAGAGGTCATTCGGCTGAACACAATCGTGGAGTAATTAGAGCCAGATGTAGGCAGTGCCGTCCATAGTGCTGGATGGACTTTCGTGGCATGCCAAACAACTGAGCTCTAGTTCTCAACACTTTCACAAAGTGCCATAAGTTGAGGTTCAACTTACTGCTCCGGTTGAGTAGAGTGTAGCAGTCAAAGGTGGAATCAGTAGCACTCAGGTGAGAAGAACGGGAAGCAGATATACCCAGTCCACTGGCAGTGTCCCACGGGGACCAGCCTATCTGGCTGCCACGCCTGAATGTTTGCAACCGCGGCAGAACTAGGCAGGTGCAATTGTGTAGCAATGCAAACTGCATAACCTGGCCAAATGTCACGGGTGTACAAGAAACCACGGGGGATTTACAAGGAGATGTTCACCCGGAAAAGCCGGAGGCCTGCCGGCAGCAACATTCCAGAATTCTTCCTAAGAAGCCTTGAAAGCAGTGAAACGCTCCTATGTTGCAATAACTCAGAACCTAATTCTGAGTGTTCCCGGCAGAGGTCATTCGGTTGAACACAACCATGGACTTATTAGAGCCAGATGTAGGCAGTGCCGTCCATAGTCCTGGCTGAACTGTGGTGGCGTGACAAACAACTGAGCTCTAGTTCTCAACACTTTCACAAAGTGCCATAAGTTGAGGTTCAAGTTACTGTTCGGTTGAGTAGAGTATTGCCGTCAAAGCTGGAATCAGTAGCACTCCGGTGAAAAGAACGGGAAGTAGATATACCCAGTCGGCTGGCAGTGTCCTACGGGGACCAGCCTATCTGGCTGCCACGCCTGAATGTTTGTAACTGCGGCATAGCAAGGCAGGCGCAATTGTGCAGCAATGCGAACTGCATAACCTGGCCAAATTTCACGGGTGTACAAGAAACCACGGGGGATTTACAAGGAGATATTCACCCAGAACAGTCGGAGGCTTGCCGGCAGCAAGATTCCGGAATTCTTCCTAAGAAGCCTTGAAAGCAGTGAAACGCTCCTATGTTGCAATAACTCAGAAAATCATTCTGAGTGTTCCCGGCAGAGGTCATTCGGCTGAACACAACCGTGGATTAATTAGAGCCAGATGTAGGCAGTGAAGTCCATAGTGCTAGATGGACAGTGGTGTCATGCCAAACACCTGAGCTCTAGTTCTCATCACTTTCACAAATTGCCATAATTTGAGGTTCAAGTTAGTGCTCTGGTTCAGTACAGTGTAGCCGTCAAAGCTGGAATCAGTAGCACTCAGATGAGAAGAACGGGAAGCACATATATCCAGTCTGCTGGCAATGTCCTACGGGGACCAGCCTATCTGGATGCCACGCCTGAATGTTTGCAACCGCGGCAGAGCTAGGCAGGCGCAATTGTGCAGCTGTGCAAACTGCATAACCTTGCCAAATTTCACGGGTGTACAAGAAACCACGGGGGATTTAGAAGGAGATGTTCACCAAGAACAGCCGGAGGCCTGCTGGCACCAACATTCCGTAATTCTTCCTAAGAAGCCTTCAAAGCAGTGAAACGCTCCTATGTTGCAACAACTCAGAACCTCAATCTGAGTGTTCCCGGCAGAGGTCATTCGGCTGAACACAACATGGACTAATTAGAGCCTGATGTAGGCAGTGCCGTCCATAGTGCTGGATGGACAGTGGTGGCGTGCCAAACAACAGGGCTCTAGTACTCAACACTTTCACAAATTGCCATAAGTTGAGGTTCAACTTACTGCTCCGGTTGAGTAGAGTGTAGCCGCCAAAGCTGGAATCAGTAGCACTCAGGTGAGAAGAACGGGAAGCACATATACCCAGTGTGCTGGCAGTGTCCTAAGGGGCCCAGCCTATCTGGCTGCCACGCCTGAATGTTTGCAACCGGGGCAGAGCTAGGCAGGCGCAATTGTGCAGCAATGCAAACTGCTTAACCGGGCCAAATTTCACGGGTGTACAAGAAACCACGGGGGATTTACAAGGAGATATTCACCCGGAACAGCCGTAGGGCTGCCGGCACCAACATTCCGTAATTCTTCCAAAGAAGCCTTGAAAGCAGTGAAACGCTCTTATGTTGCAATAACTCAGAACTTCATTCTGAGTGTTCCCTGCAGAGTTCAATGGGTTGAACACAACCGTGGACTTATTAGAGCCAGATGTACGCAGTGCCGTCCATAGTGCTGGATGAACTGGGGTGGCGTGCCAAACAACTGAGCTCTAGTTCTCAACACTTTCACAAAGTGCCATAAGTTGAGTTTCACCTTACTGCTCCGGTTGAGTAGAGTGTAGCCGTCAAAGCTGGAATCAGTTGCACTCAGATGAGAAAATGGGAAGCAGATATACCCAGTCGGCTGGCAGTGTCCTACGGGGACCAGCCTATCCGGCTGCCACGCCGGAATGTTTGCCAACGCGGCACAGCTAGGCAGGCGAAATTTTGCAGCAATGCAAACTGCATAACCTGGCCAAATTTCACGGGTGTACAAGAAACCACGGGGGATTTACAAGGAGATGTTCACCCGGAACAGCCAGAGGCCTGCCGGCAGCAACATTCAGGAATTCTTCCTAAGAAGCCTTGAAAGCAGTGAAACCCTCCTATGTTGCAATAACTCAGAACCTCATTCTGAGTGTTCCCGGCAGAGGTCATTCGGCTGAACATAACCATGGACTAATTAGAGCCAGATGTATGCAGTGCCGTCCGTAGTGCTGGATGGACAGTGGTGGCGTGCCAAACAACTGAGCTCTAGTTCTCAACACTTTCACAAAGTGCCATAAGTTGAGGTTCAACTTACTGCTCCGGTTGAGTAGAGTGTAGCCGTCCAACCTGGAATCAGTAGCACTCAGGTGAGAAGAACGGGAAGCACATATACCCAGTCCGCTGGCAGTGTCCTACCGGGACTAGCCTCTCTGGCTGCCACGCCTGAATATTTGCAACCGAGGCAGAGCTAGGGAGGCCCATTTGTGTAGCAATGAAAACTGCATAACCTGGCCAAATATCACGGATGTACAAGAAACCACGGGGGATTTATAAGGAAATGTTCACACGGAAAGTCCGGAGGACTGGCGGCAGCAAGATTCCGGAATTATTCCTAAGAAGCCTTGAAAGCAGTGAAACGCTCCTATGTTGCAATAACTCAGAACCTCCTTCTGAGTGTTCCCGGCAGAGGTCATTCCGCTGAACACAACCGTGGACTAATTAGAACAAGATGTAGGCAGTGCCTTCCATAGTGCTGGATGGACAGTGGTGGGGTGCCAACACCTGAGCTCTAGTTCTCAACACTTTCACAAATTGCCATAAGTTGAGGTTCAAGTTAGTGCTCTGGTTCATTAGAGTGTAGCCGTCAAAGCTGGAATCAGTAGCACTCAGGTGAGAAGAACGGGAAGCACATATAGCCAGTCTGCAGGCAATGTCCTTCGAGGACCAGCCTATCTGGATGCCATGCCTGAATGTTTGCAACCGCGGCAGAGCTAGGCAGGCGCAATTGTGCAGCAATGCAAACTTCATAACCTGGCCAAATTTCACGGGTGTACAAGAAACCACGGGGGATTTACAAGGAGATGTTCACCCGGAACAGCCGGAGGCCTGCTGGCACCAACATTCCGTAATTCTTCCTAAGAAGCCTTGAAAGCAGTGAAACGCTCCTATGTTGCAACAACTCAGAACGTCAATCTGAGTGTTCACGGAAGAGGTCATTGGGCTGAACACAACCGTGGACTAATTAGAGCCAGATGTAGGCAGTGCCGTCCATAGTGCTGGATGGACAGTGGTGGCGTGCCAAACAACTGAGCTTTAGTTCTCAACACTTTCACACATTGCCATTAGTTTAGTTTCAACTTACTGCTCCCGTTGAGTAGAGTGTACCCGTTAAAGCTGGAATCAGTAGCACTCAGATGAGAAGAACGGGAAGAAAAATACCCAGTCCGCTGGCAGTGTCCTACGGGTAACAGACTTTCTGGCTGCCACGCCTGAATGTTTGCAAGCACGTAGAGATAGGCAGGCGCCATTGTGCAGCATTGCCAACTGCATAACATGGCTAAATTTCACGGGTGTACAAGAAACCACGAAGGATTTACAAGGAGATGTTCACGCGGAACAGCCGGATGCTTGCCAGCAGCAATATTCCGGAATTCTTCCTAAAAAGCCTTGAAAGCAGTTTAACGCACCTATGTTGCAACAACTCAGAACCGCATTCTGTGTGTTCCCAGCAGAGGTCATTCGGCTGAACACAACCGTGGACTAATTAGAGCCAGATGTAGGCAGTGCCGTCCATAGTGCTGGATGGACAGTGGTGGCCTGCCAAACAACTGAGCTCTAGTTGTCAACACTTTCACAAAGTGCCATAAGTTGAGTTCAACTTACTGCTCCGGTTGAGTAGAGTGTAGCCGTCCAAGCTGGAATCAGTAGCACTCAGGTGAGAAGAACGGGAAGCAGATATACCCAGTCCGCTGGCAGTGTCCTACGGGGATCAGCCTATCTGGCTGCCACGCCTGAATGTTTGCAACCACGGAAGAGCTAGGCAGGCGCCATTGTGCAGCAATGTAAACTGCATAACCTGGCCAAATTTCAGGGGTGTACAAGAAACCACGGGGGATTTACAAGGAGATGTTCACCCGGAACATTCGCAGGCCTGCCGGAAGCAAGATTGAGGAATTCTTCCTAAGAAGCCTTGAAAGCAGTCAAACGCTCCTATGTTGCAATAACTCAGAATCTCATTCTGAGTGTTCCCGGCAGACGTCATTCGGCTGACCACAACCGTGGACTAATTAGAGCCAGATGTAGGCAGTGCCGTCCATAGTGCTGGATGGACAGTGGTGGCGTGCCAAACAATTGAGCTCTAGTTCTCAACACTTTCACAAAGTGCCATAAGTTGATGTTCCACTTACTGCTCCGGTTGAGTAGAGTGTAGCCGTCAAAGCTGGAATCACTAGCACTCAGGTGAAAAGAATGGGAAGCAGATATACCCAATCCGCTGGCAGTATCCTATGGTGACCAGCCTATCTGGCTGCCAAGCCTGAATGATTGCAACCACGGCAGAGCTAGGCAGGCACTATTGTGCAGCAATGCAAACTGCATAACCTGGCCAAATTTCACGGGTATACAAGAAACCACGGGGGATTTACAAGGAGATGTTCACCCGGAACAGCCGGAGGCCTGCCGGCAACAAGATTCCGGAATTCTTCCTATGAAGCCTTGAAAGCAGTGAAACGCACCTATGTTGCAAGAACTCAGAACCGCATTCTGAGTGTTCCTGGCAGAGGACTTTTGGCTGAACACAACCGTGGACTAATTAGAGCCAGATATAGGCAGTGCCGTCCATGGTGCTGGATGGACAGTGGTGGCGTGCCAAACAACTGAGCTCTAGTGTTCAACACTTTCACAAAGTGCCATAAGTTGAGGTTCAACTTACTGCTCCGGTTGAGTAGAGTTTAGCCGTCAAAGCTGGAATCACTAGCACTCAGGTGAGAAGAACAGGAAGCAGATATACCCAGTCCAATGGCAGTGTCCTACGGGGACCAGCCTATCTGGCTGCAACGCCTGAATGTTTGCAACCACGGCATAGCTAGGCAGGCGCAATTGTGCAGCAATGCAAACTGCATAACCTGGCCAAATTTCACGGATGTACAATAAACCACAGGGGTTTACAAGATGTTTACCCGGAAAAGCCGGAAGCCTGCCGGCAACAAGTTTCCGGAATTCTTCCTAAGAAGCCTTGAAAGCAGTGAAACACTCCTATGTTGCAATAACTCAGAACCTCAATCTGAGTATTCCTTGCAGAGGTTATTCGGCTGAACACATCCGTGGACTAATTAGAGCCAGATATAGGCTGTGCTGTCCATAATGCTGGATGGACAGTGGTGGCGTGCAAAACAACTGAGCTCTAGTGTTCAACACTTTCACTAAGTGCCATAAGTTGAGGTTCATCTTACTGCACCGGTTGAGTAGAGTGTAGCCGACAAAGCTGGAATCAGTAGCACTCATGTGAGAAGAACGGGAAGCAGATATACACAGTCCGCTGGCAGTGTCCTAAGGGGACCAGCCTATGTGGCTGCCACGCCTGCATGTTTGCAAACACGGCAACGCTAGGCAGGCGCAATTGTGCAGCAATGCAAACTGCATCACCTGGCCAAATTTCACGGATGTACAAGAAATCACGGGGGATTTAAAAGGAGATGTTCACCCCGAACAGCCTTTGGCCTGCCGGCAGCAACATTCCGGAATTCTTGTAAGAAGCCTTGAAAGCAGTGAAAAGCTACTATGTTGCAACAATTCAGATCCTCATTCTGAGTGTTCCCGGCAGAGGTCATTCGGCTGAACACAACCGTGGACTAATTAGAGCCAGATATAGGCAGTGCCATCCATAGTGCTGGATGGACTGTGGTGGCGTGCAAAACAACTGAGCTCTAGTTCTCAACACTTTCACAAATTCCCATAAGTTGAGGTTCAACTTACTGCTCCGGTTGAGTATTATGTAGCCGTCAAAGCTGGAATCAGTAGCACTCAGGTGAGAAGAACAGGAAGCAGATATACCCAGTCCGCTGGCAGTGTCCTAACGGGACCAGGCTATATGGCTGCTACTTCTCACTGTTTGCATCCGAGGCAGAGCTAGCAGGCGCAATAGTGCAGCAATGCAAACTGCATTACCTGGCCAAATTTCACGGGTGTACAAGAAACCACGGGGGATTTACAAGGAGATATTCACCCGGAACATTCGGAGGCCTGCCTGAAGCAAGATTGAGGAATTCTTCCTGTGAAGCCTTGAAAGCAGTGAAACGCTCCTATGTTGCAAAAACTCAGAACCTCATTCTGAGTTTTCCCGGCAGAGGTCATTCGGCTGAACACAACCGTGGACTAATTAGAGCCAGATGTAGGCAATGCCGTCCATACTGCTGGATGGACAGTGGTGGCGTGCCAAACAACTGAGCTCTAGTTCTCAACACTTTCACAAAGTGCCATAAGTTGAGGTTCAATTTATTGCTCCGGTTGTGTAGAGTGTAGCCCTCAAAGCTGGAATCAGTAGCACTCAGGTGAGAAGAACGGGAAGCAGATATACCCAGTCCTCTGACAGTGACCTACGGGGCCCAGGCTATGTTGCTGCCACTCCTGAATGTTTGCCGGCGCCTCAGAGCTAGGCAGGCGCAATTTTGCAGCAATGCAAACTGCATAACCTGGCCAAATTTCACGGGTGTACAAGAAACCACGCGGGATTTACAAGGAGATGTTCCAACGGAACATCCGGAGTCCTGCCGGCAGCAACATTTCGGAATTCTTCCTAAAAAGCCTTGAAAGCAGTGAAACGCTCCTATGTTGGAATGACTTTGAAGCTCATTCTGAGTGTTCCCGGCAGAGGTCATTCGGCTGAACACAACCGTGGACTAATTAGAGCCAGATGTAGGCAGTGCCGTCCATAGTGCTGGGTGGACAGTGGTGGCGTGACAAACAACTGAGCTCTAGTTCTCAATACTTTCACAAAGTGCCATAAGTTGAGGTTCAACTTACTGGTCCGGTTGAGTAGAGTGTAGCCCTCAAAGCTGGAATCAGTAGCACTCAGGTGAGAAGAACGGGAAGCACATATATCCAGTCCGCTGGCAGGGTCCTACGGGGACCAGCCTATCTGGCGGCCACGCCTGAATGTTTGCAACCTCGGCAGAGCTAGGCAGGCGCAATTGAGCAGCAATGCAAACTGCATAACCTGGCCAAATTTCACGGGTGTACAAGAAACCACCGGGGATTTACAAGGAGATGTACCCCCAGAACAGCCGGAGGTCAGCCGGAAGAAGGTTGAGGAATTCTTCCTAAGAAGCATTGAAAGTAGTGAAACGCTCCTATGTTGCAATAACTCAGAACCTCATTCTGAGTGTTCCTGGCAGAGATCATTCGGCTGAACACAACCGTGGATTAATTAGAGCCAGAAGTAGGCAGTGCCGTCCATAGTGGTGGATGGACTGTGGTGGTGTGCCAAACAACTGAGCTCTGGTTCTCAACACTTTCACAAAGTGCCATAAGTTGAGGTTCACCTTACTGCTCCGGGTGAGTAGAGTGTAGCCATCAAAGCTGGATTCACTACCACTCAGGTGAGAAGAAAGGGAAGCAAATATACCCAGTCCGATGGCAGTGTCCTACGGGGACCAGCCTATCTGGCTGCCACGCCTGAATGTTTGCAATGGCGGCAGAGCTAGGCAGTCGCAATTGTGCAGCAATGCAAACTGCATAACCTGGCCAAATTTCACGGGTGTACAAGAAACCACCGGGGATTTACAAGGAGATGTACCCCCAGAACAGCCGGAGGTCAGCCGGAAGAAGGTTGAGGAATTCTTCCTAAGAAGCATTGAAAGTAGTGAAACGCTCCTATGTTGCAATAACTCAGAACCTCATTCTGAGTGTTCCCGGCAGAGGTCATTTGGCTGAACACAACCGTGGACTAATTAGAGCCAGATGTTGGCAGTGCCGTCCATAGTACTGGATGGACAGTGGTGGGGTGCCAAACAACTGAGCTCTAGTTCTCTACACTTTAACAAAGTGCCATAAGTTGAGGTTCACCTTACTGCTCCGGGTGAGTAGAGTGTAGCCATCAAAGCTGGATTCACTACCACTCAGGTGAGAAGAAAGGGAAGCAAATATACCCAGTCCGATGGCAGTGTCCTACGGGGACCAGCCTATCTGCCTGCCACGCCTGAATGTTTGCAATGGCGGCAGAGCTAGGCAGGCGCAATTGTGCAGCAATGCAAACTGCATAACCTGGTCAAATTTCACGGGTGTACAAGATACCACGGGGGATTTACAAGGAGATGTTCACCCGGAACAGCCGGAGGCACGCCGGCAGCAGGATTCCGGAATTCTTCCTAAGAAGAATTGAAATCAGTGAAACCCTCCTTTGTTGCAATAACTCAGAACCTCATTCTGAGAGTTGCCGGCAGAGGTCATTCAGCTGAACACAACCGTGGACTAATTAGAGCCAGATGTATTCAGTGCCTTCCATAATGCTGGATGGAGAGTGGTGGCGTGCCAAACAACTGAGCTCTAGTTCTCAAAACTTTCACAACGTGCCATAAGTTGAAGTTCAACTTACTGCTCCGTTTGAATAAAGTGTAGCCGTCAAAGCTGGAATCAGTAGCACTCAGGTGAGAAGAACGGGAAGCAGATATACCCAGTCCGCTGGCAGTGTCCTACGGGGACCAGCCTATCTGGCTGCCACGCCTGATTATTTGCAACTGCGGCACAGCTAGCCAGGCGCAATTGTGCAGCAATGCAAACTGCATAACCTGGCCAAATTTCACGGGTGTACAAGAAACCACGGGGGATATACTAGGGGATGTTCACCCAGAACAGCCGGAGGCCTGCCGGCAACAAGATTCCGAAATTCTTCCCAAGAAGCCTTGAAAGCAGTGAAACGCTCCTGTGTTGCAATAACTAAGAACCTCTTTCTGAATGTTCCCAGCAGAGGTCATTCGGCTGAACACAAACGTGGACTAAATATAGCCAGGTGTAGGCAGTGCCATTCATAGTGCTGGACAGTGGTGGCGTGCCAAACAACTGAGCTCTACTTCTCAACACTTTCACAAAGTGCCATAAGTTGAGGTTCAACTTACTGCTCCGGTTGAGTAGAGCGTAGCCATAAAAGCTGGAATCAGTAGCACTCAGGTGAGAAGAACGGGAAGCAGATATACCCAGTCCGCTGGCAGTGTCCTACGGGGACCAGTCTATCTGGCTGCCACGCCTGAATGTTTGCAACCGCGGCAGTGCTAGGCAGGCCCAATCGTGCAGCAATGCAAACTTCATTAACTAGCCAAATTTCACGGGTGTACAAGAAACCACGGGGGATTTACAAGGAGATGTTCACCCGGAACAGCAGGAGGCCTGCCGGCAGCAACATTCTGGAATTCTTCCTAAGAAGCCTTGAAAGCAGTGAAACGCTCCTATGTTGCAGTAACTCAGAACCTCATTCTGAGTGTTCCCGGCAGAGGTCATTCGGCTGAACACAACCGTGGACTAATTAGAGGCTGATGTAGGCAATGCCGTCCATAGTGCTGGATGGACAGTTGTGACGTGCCACACAACTGAGCTCTAGTTTTCAACACTTTCACAACGTGCCCTAAGTTGAGGTAAAACTAACTGCTCCGGTTGAGTAGAGTGTAGTCCTCAAAGCTGGAATCAGTAGCACTCAGGTGAGAAGAACAGGAAGCAGATATACCCAGTCGGCTGGCAGTGTCCTACGGGTACCAGCCTATCTGGCTGCCACGACTGAATGTTTGCCAACGCGACAGAGTTAGGCAGGCGCAATTTTGCAGCAATGCAAACTTCATAACCTGGCCAAATTTCACCGGTATACAAGAAACCACGGGGGATTTACAAGGAGATGTTCACCCGGAACAGCCGGAGGCCTGCCGATAGCAAGTTTTCGGAATTCTTCCTAAGAAGCCTTGAAAGCAGTGAAACACTCCTATGTTGTAATAATTCAGAACCTCATTCTGAGTGTTCCTGGCAGAGGTCATTCGGCTGAACACAACCGTGGACTAAATAGAGCCAGGTGTAGGCAGTGCCGTCCATAGTGCTGGACAGTGGTGGCGTGCAAATCAACTGAGCTCTAGTTCTCAACACTTTCACAAAGTGCCATAAGTTGAGGTTCAACTCACTGCTCCGGTTGAGTAGAGTGTAGCCCTCAAAGCTGGAACCAGTAGCACTCAGATGAGAAGAATGGGAAGCAAATATACCCAGTCCTTTGGCAGTGTCCTACGGGGACCAGCCTTTCTGGCTGCCACGCCTGAATGTTTGCCAGCGCGGTAGAGCTAGGCAGGAGCAATTGTGCAGCAATGCAAAGTCCATAACCTGGCCAAATTTCACGGGTGTACAAGAAACCACGGGGGATTTACAAGGAGATGTTCACGCGGAACAGCCGGAGGCCTTCCGAAGCAAGATTGAGGAATTCTTCCTGTGAAGCCTTGAAAGCAGTGAAACGCTCCTATGTTGCAATAACTCAGAACTTCATTCTGAGTGTTCCCGGCAGAGGTCATTCGGCTGAACACAACCGTGGACTAATTAGAGCCAGATGTAGGCAGTGTCGTCCATATTGCTGGAATGTGCTGTCGTGCTAAACAACTAAGCTCTAGTTCTCAACACTTTGACTAGTGCCATAAGTTGTGGTTCACCTTACTGCTCTGGTTGAGTAGAGTGTAGCCTTCAAAGCTGGAATCAGTAGCACTCAGGTGAGAAGAACGTGAAGCACATATAACCAGTCCACTGGCAGTGTCCTACGGGTACCAGCCTATCTGGCTGCCACGCCTGAATGTTTGCAACCTCGGCAGAGATAGGCAGCCGCAATTGTGCAGCAATGCAAACTGCATAACCTGGCCAAATTTCACGGGTGTACAAGAAACCACGGGGGATTTACAAGGAGATGTACACCCAGAATAGCCGGAGGCCAGCCGGAAGAAGGTTGAGGAATTCTTCCTAAGAAGCCTTGAAAGCAGTGAAACACTCCTATGTTGCAATAACTGAGAACCTCATTCTGAGTGTACCGGCAGAGATCATTTAGCTGAACACAAGCGTGGACTAATTAGAGACAGATGTAGGCAGTGCCGTCCATAGTGCTGGATGGACTGTGGTGGCGTGCCAAACAACTGAGCTCTACTTCTCAACACTTTCACAAAGTGCCATGAGTTGAGGTTCACCTTACTGATCCGGTTGAGTAGAGTGTAGCCGTCAAAGCTGGAATCAGTAGCCCTTAGGTGAGAAGAATCAGAAGCACATATACCCAGTCCGCTGACAGTGTCCTATGGGAACCAGCCTATCGGCTGCCAGGCCTGATGTTTGCCAGCGCGGCAGAGCTAGGCAGGCGCAATTGTGCAGCAATGCAAACTGCATAACCTGGCCAAATTTCACGGGTGTACAAGAAAACACAGGAGATTTGCAAGGAGATGTTCACCCGGAACAGCCAGAGGCCTGCCGGCAGCCACATTCTGGATTTCTTCCTAAGAAGCCTTGAAAGCAGTGAAACGCTCCTATGTTGCAACAATTCAGAACCTCATTCTGAGTGTTGCCGGCAGAGGTCATTCGGCTGAACACAACCGTGGACTTATTAGAGCCAGATGTAGGCAGTGCCGTCCATAGTGCTGGATGGACTGTGGTGGCGTGCCAAACAACTGAGCTCTCGTTCTCAACACTTTCACAAAGTGGATGAGTTGCGCTTCAACTTACTGCTCCGCTTGAATAGAGTGTAGCCGTCAAAGCTGGAATCAGTAGCACTCAGGTGAGAAGAACGGGAAGCAGATATACCCAGTCCGCTGGCAGTGTCCTACGGGGACCAGCCTATCTGGCTGCTACGCCTGAATGTTTGCAACCGCGGCACAGCTAGGCAGGCGCAATTGTGCAGCAATGCAAACTGCATAAACTGCCCATATTTCACGGGTATACAAAAAAACACGGGGGATTTACAAGGAGATGTTCACCCGGAACAGCCGGAGGCCTGCCGTCAGCAAGAATCCGGAATTCTTCCTAAGAAGCCTTGAAAGCAGTGAAACGCTCCTATGTTGTAATAACTCAGAACCTCATTCTGACTTTTCACGGCAGAGGTCATTCGGCTGAACACAACAGGGGACTAATTAGAGCCAGATGTAGGCAGAGCCATCCATACTGCTGAATGGACAGTGGTGGCGTGCAACACAACTGAGCTCAAGTTCTCAACACTTTCACAAAGTGCCATAAGTTGAGTTTCAACTTACTGCTCCGGTTTAGTAGAATGTAGCCGACAAACTGGAATCAGTAGCACTCAGGTTGGAAAGAACGGGAAGCAGATATACCCAGTCGGCTGGCAGTGTCCTATGGGGACCAGCCTATCTGGCTGCCACGACTGAATATTTGCCAACGTGGCAGAGCTAGGCTGGTGCAATTTTGCAGCATTGCAAACTGCATAACCTGGCCAAATTTCACGGGTGTACAAGTAACCACGGGGGATTTACAAGGAGATGTTCAACCGGAACATCCGGAAGCCTGCTGGAATCAAGATATCAGAATTCTTCCTAAGAAGCCTTGAAAGCAGTGAAACGCTAATATGTTGCAACAATTCAGAAGCTCATTCTGAGTGTTGCCGGCAGAGGTCATTCGGCTGAACACAACCGTGGACTAATTAGAGCCAGATGTAGGCAGTGGCGTCCATAGTGCTGGATGGAATGTGGTGGCGTGCCAAACAACTGAGCTCTACTTCTCAACACTTTCACAAAGTGCCATAAGTTGAGGTTCATCTTACTGATCCGGTTGAGCTAGGGACGAGCAATTGTGCAACAATGCAAACTGCATAACCTGGCCAAATTTCACGGGTGTACAAGAAACAACGGGGGATATACTAAGAGATGTTCACCCCGAACAGCTGGAGGCCTGCCGGAAGCAACATTTCGGAATGCTTCCTAAGAAGCCTTGAAAGCAGTGAAACGCTTCTATGTTGCAATGACTCTGAAGCTCATTGTGAATGTTCCGGCAGAGGACATTCGGCTGAACAGAACCGTGGACTAATGAGAGCCAGATGTAGGCAGTGCCGTCCATAGTGCTGGATCGAAAGTGGTGGCGTGCCAAACAACTGAGCTCTAGTTCTCAACACTTTCACAAAGTGCCATAAGTTGAGGTTCAACTTACTGCTCCGGTTGAGTAGAGTGTAGTCGTCAAAGCTGGAATCAGTAGCACTCAGGTGAGAAGAACGGGAAGCACATATACCCAGTCGGCTGGCAGTGTCCTACGGGGACCAGCCTATCTGGAGGCCATGCCTGAATATTTGCAACCTCGACAGAGCTAAGCAGTCGCAATTGTGCAGCAATGCAACCTGCATAACCTGGCCAAATTTCACGGGTGTACAAGAAACCATGGGGGATTTACAAGGAGATGTTCAACCGGAACAGCTGGAGGCCTGCCTGCAGCAAGATTCCAGAATTCTTCATAAGAAGCCTTGAAAGCAGTGAAACGCTCCTATGTTGCAATAACTCAGAACTTCATTCTGAGTGTTCCCGGCAGAGGTCATTCAGCTGAACAAAACCATGGACTAAATTAGAGCCAGATGTAGACAGTGCCGTCCATAGTGCTGGATGGACAGTGGTGGCCTGCCAAACAACTCTGCTCTTGTTTTCAACACTTTCACAAAGTTCCATAATTTATGGTTCAACTTACTGCTCCGGTTGAGTAGAGTGTAGCCGTCAAAGCTGGAATGAGTAGCACTCAGATGAGAAGAACGGGAAGCAGATATACCCAGTCCGATGGCAGTGTCCTACGGGGAACAGCCTATCTGGCTGCCACGCCTGAATATTTGCAACCGCGGCAGAGCTAGGCAGGCCCAATTGTGTAGCAATGCAAACTGCATAACCTGGCCAAATTGCACGAGTGTATATGAAACCACGGGGGATTTACAAGGAGATGTTCATCCGGAACAACCGGAGGCCTGCCGGCAGCAAGATTCCGGAATTTTTCCAAAGAAGCCTTGAAAGCAGTGAAACGCTCCTATGTTGAAATAACTCAGAACCTCATTCTGAGTGTTCCCGGCAGAGGTCATTCGGGTGAACACAACCGTAGACTAATTAGAGGCTGATGTAGGCAATGCCGTCCATAGTGCTGGATGGACGGTGGTGGCGTGCTAAACAACTGAGCTCTAGTTCTCAACACTTTCACAAATTGCCATTAGTTGAGGTTCAACTTACTGCTCTGGTTGCGTAGGGTGTAGCCGTCAAAGCTGGAATGAGTAGCACTCAGATGAGAAGAACGGGAAGCAGATATACCCAGTCTGCTGGCACTGTAATACGGGGACCAGCCTATCTGGCTGCCTCGCCTGAATGTTTGCAACCGCATCAGAGCTAGACAGGTGCAATTGTGCAGCAAAGCAAACTGCATAACCTCGCCAAATTTTACGGGTGTACAAGGAACCACGGGGGATTTATAAGGAGGTGATCACGCGGAACAGCTGGAGGCTGTGAAACGCTCCTATGTTGAAATAACTCAGAACCTCATTCTGAGTGTTCCCGGCAGAGGTCATTCGGCTGAACACAACCGTGGACTAATTAGAGCCAGATGTAGGCAGTGCCGTCCATAATGATGGATGGACAGTGGTGGCGTGCCAAACAACTGAGCTCTCGTTCTCAACACTTTCACAAAGTGCCATAAGTTGAGGTATAACTTACTGCTCCGGTTGAGTAGAGTGTAGCTGTCAAAGCTGGAATCAGTAGCACTCAGATGAGAAGAACGTGACCAGTCCGCTGGCTGTGTCCTACGGGGACCAGCCTATCTGGCTGCCACGCCTGAATGTTTGCAACCGCGGCACATCTAGGCAGGCACAATTGTACAGCAATGCAAACTGCATAACCTGGCTAAATTTCACGGGTGTACAAGAAACCACGGGGGATTTACATGTAGATGTTTACAGGGAACAGCCGGAGGCCTGCCGGCAGCAAGATTCTGGAATTCTTCCTAAGAAGCCTTGAAAGGAGTGAAACGCTCCTATGTTGCAACAACTGACAACCTCATTCTGAGTGTTCCCGGCAGAGGTCATTCGGCTGAACACAACCGTGGACTAATTAGAGCCAGATGTAGGCAGTGCCGTCCCTAGTGCTGGATGGATAGTGGTGGGGTGCCAAACAACTGAGCTTTAGTTCTCAACACTCTCACAAAGTGATATAAGTTGAGGTTCAACTTACTGTTCCGGTTGAGTAGAGTGTAGCCGTCAAAGCTGGAATCAGTAGCACTCAGGTGAGAAGAACCGGAATCAGATATACCCAGTCTGCTGGCAGTGGCCTACGGGGACCAGCCTATCTGGCTGCCACGCCTGAATGTTTGCCAACGCGGCAGAGCTAGGCAGGCGCAGTTGTGCAACAATGCAAACTACATAACCTGGCCAAATTTCACGGGTGTACAAGAAACCACGGGGGATTTACAAGGAGATGTTCACCCGTAAAAGGTGGAGGCCTTCCATCCGCCATAATCCCGAGTTATTCCTAAGAAGCTTCGAAAGCAGTGAAACGCTCCTATGTTGCAATAACTCAGAACGTCATTCTGAGTGTTCCCGGCAGAGGTCATTCGACTGAACACAACCGTGGTCTAATTACAGCCAGATGTAGGCAGTGCTGTCCATAGTGCTGGATGGACAGTGGTGGCGTGACAAACAATTGAGCTCTAGTTCTCAACACTTTGACAAAGTGCCATAGGTTGAGGTTCAACTTACTGCTGCGGTTGAGTAGAGTGTAGCCGTCAAAGCCGAATTAGTAGCACTCAGGTGAGAAGAACGGGAAGCAGATAGACTCAGTCCGCTGGCAGTGTCCTACGTGGACCAGCCTATCTGGCTGCCACGCCTGAATGTTTGCAACCGCGGCAGAGCTAGGCAGGCGCAATTGTGCAGCAATGCAAACTGCATAACCTGGCCAAATTTCAAGTGTACAAGAAAACACGGGGTATTTACACGGAGATGTTCTCGGGGACAGTCGGAGGCCTGCCGGCAGAAAGATTCCGGAATCCTTCCTAAGAAGCTTAGAAAGCAATGAAACGCTCCTATGTTGCAATAACTCAGAACCTCATTCTGAGTGTTCCCGGCAGAGGTCATTCGGCTGAACACAACCATGGACTAATTAGAGCCAGATGTAGGCAGTGCCGTCCATAGTGCTGGATGGACAGTGGTGGCGTGCCAAAAAACTGAGCTCTAGTTCTCAACACTTTCACAAATTGCCACAAGTTGAGGTTCAACTTATTGCTCCGGTTGAGTAGAGTGTAGCCGTCATAGTGGAATCAGTAGCACTCAGGTGAGAAGAACGGGAAGCAGATATACCCCGTTCGCTGGCAGTGTCCTACGTGGACCAGCATATCTGGTTGCCACAACGGAATATTTCCAACCGAGGCAGAGCTATTCAGGCGCAATTGTGCAGCAATATCAAACTGCATAACCTGGCCTTAAATCCCGGGTGTTAAAGAAACCACGGGGGATTTACATGAAGATGTTTACCCGGACCAGCCGGAGGCCTGCCGGCAGCTAGATTCCAGAATCCTTCCTAAGAAGCCTTGAAAGCAGTGAAACGCTCCTATGTTGCAGTAACTCAGAACCTCATTCTGAGTGTTCCCGGCAGAGGTCATTCGGCTGAACACAACCGTGGACTAATTAGAGGCTGATGTAGGCAATGCCGTCCATAGTGCTGGATGGACAGTGGTGGCGTGCCAAACAACTGAGGTCTAGTTCTCAACACTTTCAGAAAGTGCCATAATTTGAGGTTCAACTTACTGCTCCGGTTGAGTAGAGTGTAGCCGTCAAAGCTGGAATCAGTAGCACTCAGGTGAGAAGAACGGGAAGCAGATATACCCAGTCCGCTGGCAGTGTCCTACGGGGACCAGTCTATCTGGCTGCCACGCCTGAATTTTTGCAACCGTGGCAGAGCCATGCAGGCGCAATTGTGCAGCAAAGCAAACTTAATAACCTCGCCAAATTTTACGGGTGTACAAGAAACCACGGGGGATTTACAAGGAGATATTCACCCGGAACAGCAGGAGGCCTGCCGGCAGAAAGATTCCGGAATTCTTCCTAAGAAGCTTTGAAAGCAGTGAAACGCTCCTATGTTGCAGTAACTCAGAACCTCATTCTGAGTGTTCCCGGCAGAGGTCATTCGGCTGAACACAACCATGGACTAATTAGAGCCAGATGTAAACAGTGCCGTCCATAGTGCTGGATGGACAGTGGTGGCGTGCCAAACAACTGAGCTCTAGTTCTCAACACTTTCACAAAGTGCCATAAGTTGAGGTTCAACTTACTGCTCCGGTTGAGTAGAGTTTAGCCGTCAAAGCTGGAATCAGGAGCACTCAGATGAGAAGAACGGGAAGCAGATATACCCAGTCCGCTGGCAGTGTCCTACGGGGACCAGCCTATCTGGCTGTCACGCCTGAATATTTGCAACTGCGGCAGAGCTAGGCAGGCGCAATTGTGCAGTAATGCAAACTCCATAACCTGGCCAAATTTCACGGGTTTACTAGAAACCACGGGGGATTTAAAAGGAGATGTTCAACCGGAACATTCGGAGGCCTGCTGGAAGCAAGATTCCGGAATTCTTCCTAAGAAGCCTTGAAAGCAGTGAAACGCTCCTATGTTGCAATAAGTCAGAACCTCATTCTGAGTGTTCCCGGCAGAGGTCATTCGGCTGAACACAACCGTGGACTAATTAGAGCCAGATGTAGGCAGTGGCGTCCATAATAATGGATGGACAGTGGTGGCCTGCCAAACAACTAAGCTCGAGTTCTCAACACTTTCACAAAGTGCCATAAGTTGAGGTTCAACTTACTGCTCCAGTTGAGTAGAATGTACCGTCAAAGTTGGAATCACTAGCACTCATGTGAGAAGTACGGGAAGAAGATATACCCAGTCCGCTGGCAGTGTCCTGCGGGGACCAGCCGATCTGGCTGCCACGCCTGAATGTTTGCAACCGCGGCAAAGCTAGGCAGGCGGAATTGTGAAGCAATGCGAACTGCATAACCTGGCCAAATTTCACGGGTGTACAAGAAACCACGGGGTATTGACATGGAGATGTTCACCCGGAACAGCCGTAGGCTTGTTGGCAGCAAGATTCCGGAATTCTTCCTAAGAAGCCTTGAAAGCAGTGAAACGCTCCTATGTTGCAATAACTCAGAACCTCATTCTGAGTGTTCCCGGCAGAGGTCATTCAGGTGAACACAACCTAGGACTAATTAGAGACAGATGTAGGCAGTGCCGTCCATAGTGCTGGATGGACAGTGGTGGCGTGACAAACAACTGAGCTCTAGTTCTCAACACTTTCAAAAAGTGCCATGAGTTGAGGTTCATCTTACTGCTCCGGTTGCATAGAGTGTAGCCATCAAAGCTGGAATCAGTATCACTCAGATGAGAAGAACGGGACTAGTCTGCTGGCTGTGTCCTGCGGGGACCAGCCTATCTGGCTGCCATGCCTGAATTTTTGCACCGGCGGCAGAGCTCGGCAGGCGCATATGTGCAGCAATGCAAACTGCATAACCTGGCCAAATTTCACCGGTGTACAAAAAACCACGGGGGATTTACAAGGAGATGTTCACGCGGAACAGCCGGAGGCCTGCCGGCAGCAAGATTCTGGAATCCTTCCTGTGAAGCCTTGAAAGCAGTGAAACGCTCCTATGTTGCAACAACTGAGAACCTCATTCTGAGTGTTCCCGGTAGAGGTCATTCGGCTGAACACAACCGTGGACTAGTTAGAGCCAGATGTAGGCAGTGCCGTCCATAGTGCTGGATGGAGAGTGGTGGCGTGCCAAACAACTGAGCTCTAGTTCTCAACACTTTCACAAAGTGCCATAAGTTGAGGTTCAACTTACTGCTCTGGTTGAGTAGAGTGTAGCCGTCAAAGCTGGAATCAGTAGCACTCAGATGTGAAGAACGGGTCTAGTCTGCTGGCAGTGTCCTACCGGGACCAGCCTATCTGGCTGCCACGCTTGAATATTTGCAACCGCGGCAGAGGTAGGCAGGGGCAATTGTACAGCAATGCAAACTGCATAACCTGGGGAAACTTCACGGGTGGATAAGAAACCACGGGGGATTTACAAGGAGATGTTCACCCGGAACAGCCGGAAGCCTTCCGGCAGCAAGGTTGCGGAATTCTTCCTAAGAATCCTTGAAAGCAGTGAAACGCTCCTATGTTGCAATAAGTCAGAACCTCATTCTGAGTGTTCCCGGCAGAGGTCATTCGGCTGAACACAACCGTGGACTAATTAGAGCCAGATGTAGGCAGTGGCGTCCATAATAATGGATGGACAGTGGTGGCCTGCCAAACAACTAAGCTCTAGTTCTCAACACTTTCACAAAGTGCCATAAGTTGAGGTTCAACTTACTGTTCCGGTTGAGTAGAGTGTAGCCGTCAAAGCTGGAATCAGTAGCACTCAGGTGAGAAGAACGGGAAGCAGATATACCCAGTCTGCAGGCAGTGTCCTACGGGGACCAGCCTATCTGGCTGCCATGCCTGAATGTTTGCAACCGCGGCAGAGCTAGGCATTCGCAATTGTCCAACAATGCACACTGCATAATCTGGCCAAATTTCACGGGTGTACAAGAAACCACGGGGGATTTACCAGGAGATGTTGACCCCTAACAGCTGGAGGCCTTACATCAGCAATAATCCCGAGTTATTCCTAAGAAGCCTCGAAAGCAGTGAAACGCTCCTATGTTGCAATAACTCAGAACGTCATTCTGAGGGTTCCTGGCAGAGGTCATTCGGCAGAACACAACCGTGGACTAATTAGAGCCAGATGTAGGCAGTGCCGTCCATACTGCTGGATGGACAGTGGTGGCGTGAAAACAATTGAGCTCTAGTTCTCAACACTTTGACAAAGTGCCATAAGTTGAGGTTCAACTTACTGCTGCGGTTGAGTAGAGTGTAGACGTCAAAGCGGGAATTAGTAGCACTCAGGTGAGAAGAACAGGAAGCAGATAGACCCAGTCCGCTGGCAGTGTCCTTCGTGGACCAGCTTATCTGGGTGCCACGCCTGAATGGTTGCAACCGCGGAAGAGCTAGGCAGGCGCAATTGTGCAGCAATGCAAACTGCATAACCTGGCCAAATTTCACGGGTGTACAAGAAACCACGGGGGATTTACACGGAGATGTTCACGGGAACAGTCGGAGGCCTGCCGGCAGAAAGATTCCGGAATCCTTCCTAAGAAGCCTAGAAAGCATTGAAACGCACCTATGTTGCAATAACTCAAAACATCATTCTGAGTGTTCTCGGCAGAGGTCATTCGGCTGAACATAACCATGGACTAATTAGAGCCAGATGTAGGCAGTGCTGTTCATAGTGCTGGATGGACAGTGGTGGCGTGCCAAACAACTGAGCTCTAGTTCTCAACACTTTCACAAAGTGCCACAAGTTGAGGTTCAACTTACTGCTCCGGTTCAGTAGTGTGTAGCCCTCATAGCTGGAATCAGTAGCACTCAGGTGAGCAGAACGGGAATCTGATATACCCAGTCGGCTGGCAGTGTCCTACGGGGACAAGCCTATCTGGCTGCCACGCCGGAATATTTCCAACCGAGGCAGAGCTATTCAGGCGCAATTGTGCAGCAATATCAAACTTCATAACCTGGCCGAAAATCCCGGGTGTTAACGAAACCACGGGGGATTTACAAGAAGATGTTTACCCGGACCAGCCGGAGGCCTGCCGGCAACTAGATTCCAGAATCCTTCCTAAGAAGCCTGGAAAGCGATGAAACGCTCCTATGTTGCAGTAACTCAGAACCTCATTCTCAGTGTTCCCGGCCGAGGTCATTCGGCTGAACACAACCATGGACTAATTAGAGCCAGATGTAGGCAGTGCCGTCCATAGTTCTGGATGAACTGTGGTGACGTGACAAACAACTGAGCTCTAGGTCTCAACACTTTCACAAAGTGCCATAAGTTGAGGTTCAACTTACTGCTCCGGTTGAGTAGAGTGTAGCCGTCATAGCTGGAATCAGTAGCACTCAGGTGAGGAGAACGGGAAGCAGATATACCCATTCAGCTGGCAGTGTCCTACGGGGACCAGCCTATCTGGCTGCCACGCCTGAATGTTTGCAACCGCGGCAGAGCTAGGCAGGCGCAATTGTGCAGCAATGCAAACTGCATAACCTGGCCAAATTTAACGGGTGTACAAGAAACCACGGGGGATTTACAAGAAGATGTTCACCCGGAACAGCTGGAGGCCTTCCGGGAGCAAGATTCTGGAAATCTTCTTGTGAAGCCTTGAAAGCAGTGAAACGCTCCTATCTTGCAATAACTCAGAACCTCAGTCTGAGTGTTCCTGGCAGAGGTAATTCGGCTGAACACAACCGTGGACTAATTAGAGCCAGATGTAGGCAGTGCCATCCATAGTGCTGGATGGACAGTGGTGGCGTGCCAAACAACTGAGATCTAGTTCTCAACACTTTCACAAAGTGCCATAAGTTGAAGTTCAACTTACTGCGCCGGTTGAGTAGAGTGTAGCTGTCAAAGTTGGAATCAGTAGCACTCACGTGAGTCGAACGGGAAGCAGATATACCCAGTCCACTGGCAGTGTCCTACGGGGACCAGCCTATCTGGTTGCCACGCCTGAATGTTTGCAACCGTGGCAGAGGTAGGCAGGCGCCATTGTGCAGCAATATAAACTGCATAACATGGCCAAATTTCACTGGTGTACAAGAAACAACGGGGGATTTACAAGGAGATGTTCCCCCAGAACACCCGGAGGCCTGCTGCAAGCAAGATTGAGGAATTCTTCCTAAGAAGACTTGAAAGAAGTGAATCGCTCCTATGTTGCAATAACTCAGAACGTCATTCTGAGTGTTCCCGGCAGAGGTCATTCAGCTGAACACAACCGTGAACTAATTAGAGCCAGAAGTAGGCAGTGACGACCATAGTGCTGGATGGACTGTGGTGGCGTGCAAAACAACTGAGCTCTAGTTCTCAACACTTTCACAAAGTGCCATAAGTTGAGGTTCAACTTACTGCTCCGGTTGAGTAGAGTGTAGCCATCATAGCTGGAATCAGTAGCACTCAGGTGAAAAGAACGTGAAGCAGATATACCCAGTCCGCTGGCAGTGTCCTACGGGGACCAGAGGATCTGACTGCCAAGCCTGAATGTATGCCAGCGTGGCAGAGATAGACAGGCGCAATTGTGCAGCAATGCAAACTGCATAACCTGGCCAAATTACACTGGTGTACAAGAAACCACGGGGGATTTACAAGGAGATGTTCACCCGGAACAGCCGGAGGCCTGCCGGCAGCAAGATTCCGGAATTCTTCCTAAGAAGCCTTGAAAGCAGTGAAACGCTCCTATGTTTCAACAACTGACAACCTCATTCTGAGTGTTCCCGGCAGAGGTCATTCGGCTGAACACAACCGTGGACTAATTAGAGCCAGATGTAGGCAGTGCCGTCCCTAGTGCTGGATGGATAGTGGTGGGGTGCCAAACAACTGAGCTTTAGTTCTCAACACTCTCACAAAGTGATATAAGTTGAGGTTCAACTTACTGTTCCGGTTGAGTAGAGTGTAGCCGTCAAAGCTGGAATCAGTAGCACTCAGGTGAGAAGAACCGGAAACAGATATACCCAGTCTGCTGGCAGTGGCCTACGGGGACCAGCCTATCTGGCTGCCACGCCTGAATGTTTGCCAACGCGGCAGAGCTAGGCAGGCGCAGTTGTGCAACAATGCAAACTGCATAACCTGGCCAAATTTCACGGGTGTACAAGAAACCACGGGGGATTTACAAGGAGATGTTCACCCGTAACAGGTGGAGGCCTTCCATCCGCAATAATCCCGAGTTATTCCTAAGAAGCTTCGAAAGCAGTGAAACGCTCCTATGTTGCAATAACTCAGAACGTCATTCTGAGTGTTCACGGGATAGCTCATTCGACTGAACACAACCGTGGTCTAATTACAGCCAGATGTAGGCAGTGCTGTCCATAGTGCTGGATGGACAGTGGTGGCGTGACAAACAATTGAGCTCTAGTTCTCAACACTTTGACAAAGTGCCATAGGTTGAGGTTCAACTTACTGCTGCGGTTGAGTAGAGTGTAGCCGTCAAAGCCGAATTAGTAGCACTCAGGTGAGAAGAACGGGAAGCAGATAGACTCAGTCCGCTGGCAGTGTCCTACGTGGACCAGCCTATCTGGCTGCCACGCCTGAATGTTTGCAACCGCGGCAGAGCTAGGCAGGTGCAATTGTGCAGCAATGCAAACTGCATAACCTGGCCAAATTTCACGGGTGTACAAGAAAACACGGGGTATTTACACGGAGATGTTCTCGGGGACAGTCGGAGGCCTGCCGGCAGAAAGATTCCGGAATCCTTCCTAAGAAGCCTAGAAAGCAATGAAACGCTCCTATGTTGCAATAACTCAGAACCTCATTCTGAGTGTTCCCGGCAGAGGTCATTCGGCTGAACACAACCATGGACTAATTAGAGCCAGATGTAGGCAGTGCCGTCCATAGTGCTGGATGGACAGTGGTGGCGTGCCAAACAACTGAGCTCTAGTTCTCAACACTTTCACAAAGTGCCACAAGTTGAGGTTCAACTTATTGCTCCGGTTGAGTAGAGTGTAGCCGTCATAGCTGGAATCAGTAGCACTCAGGTGAGAAGAACGGGAAGCAGATATACCCAGTCCGCTGGCAGTGTCCTACGTGGACCAGCATATCTGGTTGCCACAACGGAATATTTCCAACCGAGGCAGAGCTATTCAGGCGCAATTGTGCAGCAATATCAAACTGCATAACCTGGCCTTAAATCCCGGGTGTTAAAGAAACCACGGGGGATTTACAAGAAGATGTTTACCCGGACCAGTCGGAGGCCTGCCGGCAGCTAGATTCCAGAATCCTTCCTAAGAAGCCTTGAAAGCAGTGAAACGCTCCTATGTTGCAGTAACTCAGAACCTCATTCTGAGTGTTCCCGGCAGAGGTCATTCGGCTGAACACAACCGTGGACTAATTAGAGGCTGATGTAGGCAATGCCGTCCATAGTGCTGGATGGACAGTGGTGGCGTGCCAAACAACTGAGGTCTAGTTCTCAACACTTTCAGAAAGTGCCATAAGTTGAGGTTCAACTTACTGCTCCGGTTGAGTAGAGTGTAGCCGTCAAAGCTGGAATCAGTAGCACTCAGGTGAGAAGAACGGGAAGCAGATATACCCAGTCCGCTGGCAGTGTCCTACGGGGACCAGTCTATCTGGCTGCCACGCCTGAATTTTTGCAACCGTGGCAGAGCCATGCAGGCGCAATTGTGCAGCAAAGCAAACTTAATAACCTCGCCAAATTTCACGGGTGTACAAGAAACCACGGGGGATTTACAAGGAGATATTCACCAGGAACAGCAGGAGGCCTGCCGGCAGAAAGATTCCGGAATTCTTCCTAAGAAGCTTTGAAAGCAGTGAAACGCTCCTATGTTGCAATAACTCAGAAACTCATTCTGAGTGTTCCCGGCAGAGGTCATTCGGCTGAACACAACCATGGACTAATTAGAGCCAGATGTAAACAGTGCCGTCCATAGTGCTGGATGGACAGTGGTGGCCTGCCAAACAACTGAGCTCTATTTCTCAACACTTTCACAAAGTGCCATAAGTTGAGGTTCAACTTACTGCTCCGGTTGAGTAGAGTGTAGCCATCAAAGCTGGAATCAGGAGCACTCAGATGAGAAGAACGGGAAGCAGATATACCCAGTCTGCTGACAGTGTCCTACAGGGACCAGTCTATCTGGCTGCCACACCTGAATGTTTCCAACCGTGGGAGAGCTAGGCAGGCACAATTGTGCAACAAGCAAACTGCATAACCTGGCCAAATTTCACGGGTGTACAAGAAGCCACGGGGGATTTACACGGAGATGTTCACGGGAACAGTCGGAGGCCTGCCGGCAGAAAGATTCCAGAATCCTTCCTAAGAAGCCTAGAAAGCAGTGAAACGCTCCTATGTTGCAATAACTCAGAACCTCATTCTGAGTGTTCCCGGCAGAGGTCATTCGGCAGAACACAACCGTGGACTAATTAGTGCCAGATGGAGGCAGTGCCGTCCATAGTGCTGGATGGACAGTGGTGTCGTGACAAACAATTCAGCTCTAGTTCTCAAAACTTTGACAAAGTGCCATAATTGAGGTTCATCTTACTGCTCCGGTTGAGTAGAGTGTAGCCATCAAAGCGCGCATCAGTAGCACTCAGGTGAGAAGAACAGGAAGCAGATAGACCCAGTCTGCTGACAGTGTCCTACAGGGACCAGTCTATCTGGCTGCCACACCTGAATGTTTCCAACCGTGGGAGAGCTAGGCAGGCACAATTGTGCAGCAATGCAAACTCCATAACCTGGCCAAATTTCACGGGTTTACTAGAAACCACGGGGGATTTAAAAGGAGATGTTCAACCGGAACATTCGGAGGCCTGCTGGAAGCAAGATTCCGGAATTCTTCCTAAGAAGCCTTGAAAGCAGTGAAACGCTCCTATGTTGCAATAAGTCAGAACCTCATTCTGAGTGTTCCCGGCAGAAGTCATTCGGCTGAACACAACCGTGGACTAATTAGAGCCAGATGTAGGCAGTGGCGTCCATAATAATGGATGGACAGTGGTGGCCTGCCAAACAACTAAGCTCTAGTTCTCAACACTTTCACAAAGTGCCATAAGTTGAGGTTCAACTTACTGCTCCAGTTGAGTAGAATGTACCGTCAAAGTTGGAATCACTAGCACTCATGTGAGAAGTACGGGAAGAAGATATACCCAGTCCGCTGGCAGTGTCCTGCGGGGACCAGCCTATCTGGCTGCCACGCCTGAATGTTTGCAATCGCGGCAAAGCTCGGCAGGCGCATATGTGCAGCAATGCGAACTGCATAACCTGGCCATATTTCACGGGTGTACAAGAAACCACGGGGTATTGACATGGAGATGTTCACCCGGAATAGCCATAGGCTTGTTGGCAGCAAGATTCCGGAATTCTTCCTAAGAAGCCTTGAAAGCAGTGAAACGCTCCTATGTTGCAATAACTCAGAACCTCATTCTGAGTGTTCCCGGCAGAGGTCATTCAGGTGAACACAACCTAGGACTAATTAGAGACAGATGTAGGCAGTGCCGTCCATAGTGCTGGATGGACAGTGGTGGCGTGCCAAACAACTGAGCTCTAGTTCTCAACACTTTCAAAAAGTGCCATGAGTTGAGGTTCATCTTACTGCTCCGGTTGCGTAGAGTGTAGCCATCAAAGCTGGAATCAGTATGACTCAGATGAGAAGAACGGGACTAGTCTGCTGGCTGTGTCCTACGGGGACCAGCCTATCTGGCTGCCATGCCTGAATTTTTGCACCGGCGGCAGAGCTCGGCAGGCGCATATGTGCAGCAATGCAAACTGCATAACCTGGCCAAATTTCACCGGTGTACAAGAAACCACGGGGGATTTACAAGGAGATGTTCACGCGGAACAGCCGGAGGCCTGCCGGCAGCAAGATTCTGGAATCCTTCCTGTGAAGCCTTGAAAGCAGTGAAACGCTCCTATGTTGCAACAACTCAGAACCTCATTCTGAGTGTTCCCGGCAGAGGTCATTCGGCTGAACACAACCATGGACTAATTAGAGCCAAATGTATGCAGTTCCGTCCATAATGCTGGATGGAGTGTGGTGGCGTGCCAAACAACTGAGCTCTGACGGCTTTGATGGCTACACTCTACTCAACCGGAGCAGTAAGTTGAACCTCAACTTATGGCACTTTTTGAAAGTGTTGAGAACTAGAGCTCAGTTGTTTGGCACGCCACCACTGTCCATCCAGCCCAATGGACGGCACTGCCTTCATCTGGCTCTAATTAATCGACGGTTGTGTTCAGCCGAATGACCTCTGCCGGGAACACTCAGAATGAGATTCTGAGTTATTGCAACATAGGAG